>NW_028261383.1:121409744-121567869 GCF_051295495.1 Thamnophis sirtalis
CCAGGAGGACTCCCAAATTGCGAACCCTGTCTGAGGGGCGTATAATTTGACCCCCCAGCCTGAGAGATGGAACACTTGGCCAATTCGCGGGAGGGAAACACAGCAGCCACTCGGTCTTTTCTGGATTGAGCACAAGCTTGTTGACCCCCATCCAGTCTTTAACAGCCTCCAGACCCTGGCTCATCACATCCATCGCTTCATTGAGTTGGCACGGGGTTGAGTTGACACGGTTGTTGAATGCCGATGAGACTGTAGATAAGTCAAAAGGTAAAAACAAGAGGGACTATTCAGCATAGGGGAAAACCCAGTGTGTTTAGGCTTGAAGAAGCCCACAAAACATACAGAAACCCTTTAATAAAAATATTATTCTATATATGTCTACTGAAAAATAAATCCATTGAGTTGTTTAACTTTCCTCTAAAATAGTGGAACTGTTCATTGAAGGAATACAATTAATACAGCTACAAATCTAATTCTTCATTCTTGCTGTTTGTGGACTTCTTGAGATCTATCTGCTTTGAATATTGAAAGGTCATATTCAGGGCAGGTTAGCCCTATATCATGAGATGGTGAAATAAGTGGCAGCCCCTTTGTCACTGCCTTTACTTGGAAGACAAACTAACTATTCATGTCCCACAGCCTGATTTGCGCTTCCTAAATTAGCTTAGCAGTAAAATATATTTCAGCAGATTTGCATTTGTTCATCATTGGCTTACTGGACTTTTCTGAAATATCATTTGTTAATTAATATCTATTTTCTAATACCGATATCTAATAATCTGCTTTCTGGACCAAAGGCTATAATAAAGATTTTAGTTGAGTCGTGCAGATCTGTTGCTCCTAATTCAACTAAAAACAGATGTGCCATATCTATTTACCTATGTTGGTTTGTTTGCTTCCTTGCTTTTGAGTCAATGTTGATTCTTGACAATTGCCTGGACTAATCCCTGAAGTTTTCTTTGTAAGATTTTTTTGGAAGTGGTTTGCTATTGCCTCCTTCCTAGGCTAAGAGAGAAAGGCCCTGGCCCAATGTATCAAGTTGGCTTCATGCCTAAAGTGTGGCCTAGAACTCATGGTTTTCTGGTTAACCCTTAATTACTACACCAAACTGGCTTTCATATACCTATGTACCCACATGGCTTTCATATACCTATGTACCCACAGGTGGCGGGGAAGGGTGGCATATCACTATTAGTTTTCTGAGCTCCATCCAGTTTCTTATAAGTATTATCACATCAGTAGCATTTTAAAAAATATCCAACATTTAAGCACATTTTTTTATCTTCCCTCCTCTCACCATTTTTCTTCTATCTCAGGTTACTTGTATTTGTTTTTATGTAATTGTGTGATGTATATATCTTTTACATTTAATTATTGTGAGACAGATAGTTCTTCACTTCAGTGAGGTAGCTCACTTTCCCTTACTTGCTTCTTTATCTGATTGATTCTTGTTGCTGTAGCCAAAAACTTAACAAAATAAGACAGAAGGAATTATTTTCAACAGGGCTTTTTGTATGCTCTGATAACTTTTGCATGTATCACTTACTCCAATGCTTGGCCTCAGTGCCTCATTTACTTATTCTACTTTTGGAATCATTTCTCATGTTTGAAGCTTTAAGCTATCAGTTATTTTGAAATCCAAAGGTCATGACTGCTTCCAAGGACATAGCTTGTAATTTAACTGCCAAGTCCTCAGCAAAAATTTATAATCTAGAGAGAAGCTGAGAAACAAATACTATGTAGATAAAGTAAATTCCTCTCTTGTGCTACTTTCAGCACCATCATGCTGTGGTTTCCCCCATGCATCTTCAAGAATGAACCCAAAAGACATATTCTCCTGTTTGCTGCTTGGAGAATCTAAGCATAGGTTCAACTTCTGTTCGTTTGTCCGGGTGACTGAGTTATTTCAACACCTATTCAGATTGTATCATCTGATGAACCTTGTCAACTATTGCTCAGACCTTAGATCCTGAATCTTGCTCCCCTGTTTTTTTTCCAACAGTACAGATATGATGCATGGGGCTTCAGTAGGAGGGAGGAATTGTTGAAAATCACAGGCCAATCAGGCTTTAACAAACATGCCCTTTCTTTGCCCATTGGTAAACTGGATCCAGTAATAATCCTCCATTTTCCAAGATGATTCTGCTGCATCGTTTGCCTCCCAGCCTTCTTTTTCCTTCTCTTAGCATAAAAATTCATGCTATTCATCAGTGTATAACTCTGGCTGGGGGAAAAAAAACCAGTAAAGGCTTCTGGTTCCTTTAATTTATTATCACCCTGAATCCAAGACATGAAGATATTTTACCTACTGTAGGCATAATCCTACAAGGATTGTTATTTTGTTTTTCCATCAAAAGCTCCAGGACCTTCTGCTTCCTGTCCTTTCTTTGTTTCTCTCTCCATCTCTTTCTATCATGTTTATTATTTTTGTTACATTTTAACTTCTAAATGTTTAGAAGCTATTGTTTTATAAGAACTTATTGTCAGGATTCTGAATGTGTTCAGGGCCCCATTTGTTGGCTTTACTATTAAATTGGATAATTGCCTTGGCTGTTGTATCTACCTATTTTTGCATTGTTTGCATTTATTGTTTTAAGAAATGTACACCTCACAGAATGACACGGTTGAGATGGGCACCCATAAAAAATTAAATAGATAAATCTTATTTGAAGTATGGCTATCAAATCTTTGGTTACTAATGGTCTCAAGCTATTCTTAACAGCAGTCTCAGCTGATTGTCATAATATCAGAAGTATTTCTAAAAAGATTATATACTTCCATTGCACCTTTTATGCAATATGATCTTCATGAGGAATATCAGATGGTTCTATCCTTTAGTATGTTTCAATTCCTTCCTGATTTTCTAGGACAATCTTAATACCAGTGACTGTATTTTTTATATTATCAATTTCAGTTGCTAGACATGACATTTTATATGTTACACTTCTGTTGGCACTGATTTATTTGCTTTTTACCAACATCATAATCTCAGCAGATGGCAGCACCTGGTTGGCCTTGTCTAAGCTTGAAAGCTGATCCAATTTAGCACTTGGATAGGACAACTCTTCCCTTTTTTTCCCTACCTCTGAAAAGCCTTGCCAAGAAAACTGCAGTGACTTCTCTAGGCAGTCTCGGAAAATCGGACATGATTAAATGGAAGAAGAAGAAAAAAGACTTCTCCAGAGAATATCAGGGGTACTGGCTGGGAAATTGAAAAAGCATTCCAGAAGAAGGCAAAGCAAACTTAGTTAAATACTGTTGTAAATAAATTTACATGGCTATATCTGTTAAATCGTCAGTAATCGAAATGTCAAATTCAGCTAAGAGACTTAATTTTATATTGTCATATAAAATATTTTTATGTGCCACAGTATATATTATAAATTTAATAGATAATAATCATGATAAGATGATAATTATCACAAAAGTGTGTTTCCTGAATCATCTGATGCCGCATTTTTTCTCAGCTATTTCAATACTTTTGTTTTGGAAAAAATACTGTCGAACTGCAGGCAATTAAAACATTGTAATTGATCTTTCCTCTCACCATTCCTGGTAATATTTCTGCTCAGTGTTATCAGCAGAATTATAGCCAAAATAAAACTATTGAAAAATAAGGAGAGGATATCTCTATGCTTGAGGGAAATTTCAGGATTACAGAGCTATTCAGGTAGGTAATAAAAATTAAAGGGTTAACAAACCTCAAAACATACTTGGAAAAATTGATTTTTTAAGAGAAAAACCTGGAGGATTAGAATCTATTTATTCTGTACTTTTAATAAAAGATTCACTGCATTTTCCCTTTGAGCAATACCAAACTCCATAGAAACAGTGATCAGACTATTGAGTGCTCCCTCTGCTGTTTGCAAAGTGTTCTTCTTTTCGATTATTCATAAAGGAGGCTTCAATATGCAGCTCTTTTTTCCCCCATTGTCAGGATGATAAGCTATATTAGGGCATTGTTGCTTTTCCTGCATATCTTTTCCACATCTTGCATCTTTCTGTGATTCTGGGACAATCTTAATTGTTTATGATCCTTCAGTTGCTGCTGAATACTTCTTAATATCCAGAATGTCTTTTTAATGATTGATTTGAACCAAATACCAGTGATTCTTGAGTTCAATCTGTGGTGTTTAGTGGGCTACTATGAAACTTGAAATGAAACATTTTAGTGACTAATACTCTTTTGCTTATATCTATACTTCATTCAGAAATGGAATCATTAATACCTATTTTATTTGTATCCTTATTTTGGGTTTGCTTCATAAATTAGGATTTTTATTCTACTTGGTCCAATTACAAATAGTAATACTTCTAGAAACTCTACATTTAAGTCAGTAATAGTGTAGAATGGATGACTTCCCTGAAATCATGTTTTTCATGTCCCATCATAACTTGATATAAGCAAAGCTGTAACAAATGCTGATGATTTGTTAGTTATATTGCTGCTTAATACAAAGCATGTATCTTGAAGTAAACTGCACAGAATTTTGAATGAATGAAGTAATAGCATAATATTATTAGTGGTTTTAATAAAACATTTAATTCATTTTAACATTGATGTAATAGAAACTGATTTACTGGGAGTGGCATTTAATTAATTTAATTCAATTTAGAGAGTTAACTCTATTACATATTAGTACAGAAAATTACCTCTGAACAGTCATTTCTCATTGGTGACATGCAATAAGTTAATTTAGCTCTGAGTTCGTTTGGGTGCTTTGTGAGTTGTGCTCACTGTTGCCATGGTGATGGGTGCTCAAGCAAGAGCTGTCAACTAAAACAATAAATAGAATAAGCCAGCTCTGCACATTGGCACCATTGTTGTTAGTCTGTAAACACAGACGTATGGATTCTGTTTGCTCTATGCTTGATTTTGGCCTCTTTAGTGTTTTTAGAGGAAGCTACTTGTTTATGCATTTATAATTGATAAAAGTGCCCTGGAAGATTTAGAATATATATATATATATTTGAAGGCGTGCCTGATTATGTAAACGAAAGGGTAAATGTGCACAGAAGGGTTCATTGTTATGTGTGCAACAACTGAAAAGGAATATTGCTAGTTTTCATCAGCTCAGTGATCGTAGACCTGATTTTGTCCAGCTTTGTGTGAGTGAATATATGCTTGTACATATGGGAGAAAAAGAGAGTGAAGATGAAAGAGAGGGTGCTTTCTTCCTTCGTTTCTTTTGTACAGCAGTTGAGAATTACAAAAACTGCTAGATCTGCATTCCCAGTGTTCCTGAATAATTTAAATGCTGCTTCCCATATATGTCATTAATATATGATAGCCCTACAGACATAACATTCTGTTACGATTCAGATGAATTAATGAAGACTCTTCCCGATAGTGTATCATTCCAGTTTTTCTCTTTTAGACACTGGAATGTGTCTGTTTTAAAAATTTATTAGCCATCTGAGGAAAGAAATTCTTTTGTCATCTTAGCCCATCTTTTAAATAGTAGAAGTGGTAAGTTTATATCAGTTGAATGGTGCCTTTGCTTAGAATATATTTTGAAAGCTTCTGTTAATTAAAGGGAAAGGCTAAAAACGTAGAACTCCAAAGAGTTTTTGTGCAGCAGTACTAGACTGAAGTGATCAGAATTGAACAGCAGCTTCAACATATAGAATGCAAATATTACTTAACCATACTTATTTGGCTGCAATATGTGAAACATTAAATATGGTTATGGACATTTATAATATCTCATTATGTCAAATTATGCTTATAATAGACTGCAAAGATGTTGTAGAAATTGACAAGTGTGTTCAAATGAAACATGTTTTGAAGTTTCTTACATTCAGGAATGGGTTTTACTCTTAGGGAGCTTCTTTAGTAAAATGCATATAAACACTTTTTATCTTTTCATGTTAAACATGCGAAGCTATGTAAGGATAGCTGGACAAGACTTCTGTACTTAGCCATTCTATTGTTGGAGACAACATATGGTTAAATCCAGGTAATGGATCCATTCTTAAGGAAGGGAGTGATTCCACTGGAGCTTAAAGAGCTTCCACCAGCTCTTGAAGAAACCAACTCAGAATTCAACAGTGCAAGACAAAGTTTGTTTTGCATCCAAAGTTTCCCTTTTTTAGGGAAGATTATTTAAAAGGTGGCCAGTATGCAGGTTTTAGAGCCCTCTGGATTTGGAGATTTACTGTCTCTTAATTCTGGATAGAGTTCACTCCAGAGGTAGATTGCTCCCGGATCAGCCTGGATTGGGCAAACTGGTAGTAATAGTGGTGGAAGGCTCCACCCACCTATCTGGATGCTTCTGTGCATGCGCAGCATGAGCAAATTGGTAGTAAAAAAAATGGAAACCCAGCACTGGTTCTTTCCCTCAGACAGAACTGATATCCAGCTCCTGATTGAAGAATGGGTGACAGTCATGGCCAAGAGAGACTACACAACACCATATCAAAGCAAACGCGGGGAAGTTCTTTGCAGGCGGCTAGAACTGGCCGCCTGCAAAGGACCTCCCCAGACTTGTTTCGATGAGTGGTGCCTCTCCCTCCACGCAGAGCACCTGAGCTGGCCCCCGCATTATCCCTCCCCCTTCCTCCTCCGCTGTGCTTTTGAGGAGCCATGAGGCCGCGGGAGCTAGTAGGAAGGCGGCAGAGGGGGTGGGAGCAGGAAAAAAAGACCTCATGGCTTCTCAAAAGTACAGTGGAGGCGGCGGCAGGGGTAACCCAGAGCCCAGCTGAGGTGCTCCGAGGGGAGGGAGAGGCACCGCCACCGCTGCCATGGGCGGGGGCGCCTGTGGGAGCTTTGGCTGCTTCACCTCGGCTGCAGCGCTGAGAAGAAAATGTGTTGGTGATGTTGGAGGAGGAGGAGGAGGCGGCGGCAGCATCTATTCTAGTGGCGGCGGGGGCTCGTTGGCATCTTCAGCGGCAGCCCTGCCCCCTGTGAAAAAAACCGAAAATGGATCCACGCAGATGACATCGCCGCAATATGACTGGAGGAGGAATTCTGGGAGTTGAAGTCCACAAATCTTAAAGCTTTGTATAATATCTTGGTGACTTCCAGAGATATTGGATTATCCTTATAACCAAAAAGCAAACGATGAACCGCAATCAGCTATCTTACTATGAGATCTGAAGAAACTCTACAGCTACTTTCAAACAAGGAAATTCTCTTTTAATATGGATTGAAGTGATTTTAAAAACTTTATGTCCCATAGGGATGTTCCTATTGTTTTTCAAATTTAGTGTTCAATATTTCTTTTCAGCATTAATGAAATAATGGAAATACTGATGAGAACATTGCTAGCTCAGGGTTGAAATGAAGGGTCCTTGGTGCTCTGTGAGCTTGATTGTTTTCTTGCAGAAGTTTTATTGTGTAAGCCAGATAACATCATCCATAATGAAAAGTCTGCCATGGGAATTGAAGAATAAAGACAAATTAGAATATTATAAGATCTGGGACAAATTTGATCGATGGTTGGAACTAAAAAATGAATGACCCAAAATAAGCAATGACTAAGATTTATAGAATGGATATTAGAATTATGTATGAAACTATAACAGTGAAAATGTATAAGATAAAAACAAAGCAACATGGTTGGAAAGATGATATTTTTATATTTGTAAATACTGAATAGACCAAATGTAAATAAGCATGATGGTTATAATGTATAACTTTATATCTTGTACGTATGTATGGCAAAGACTTTGCCATCACTGTGTCCAATGTTTTAATTTGTGTTCAATAAAAAACTTAAAAAACACATAATGAAACATCTGCAAGAAAACAATCAAGCTCACATTCTGGGAGTTGAAGTCCACAAGTCTTAAAGCTGTCAGATTTGAAGACCCCTGGGATTTTTTTCCCTAAAGGGTTAGGGGTGCAAGGATCTTGTAACAACAGCTTTAAGAGTTGCTGCTTCAAATGCCAGACTTTCTGAGCCAACATTTTGGTTGCTAAGCAGGAGCGTTGTTAAGTGATACTGATATTATATAACACTTTTAATTAAGCGGGTACCTTGAATCTTTGAGTTTCAAATAATACTGATTTCGTTGTTTTCTTAGGTGACATCTGTGAAAAAAATTCAGGTGCTCAGGCATGAAAATATGCCGCTCAAACACTATACTTTTCTGCTCACACTGAAAAAAAAATAGAGGGAACATTGATTGTGGCCCCAACCTTTACGGTTTGGCAGCCTGGTGGGGAGTGAGAGAGGAACTGTCCCATGCAAGTGGCAGCCAAGCACACATGAGTTCAGCTATTTGCACATATGCCAAAGAGTTCCGAACAAGTTTGATAATTGAGGACATCTGCCATAGTATGTCTATATTACCACTACTTAATGAATTGCACTTGATTCCCATTGGCTTTCAGATAACGATTATTATCTTTGAAGCTCTTCATGGAATAGTATCAAATTATCTGTAGGATCCAATAGACTAGGTATGAAGCAGTAAGGAGCTTTCAGACAATGGACATAGTTTAGTTTTTTGATGCTCTAGTTTTGTGTCAACATCTGTGATTGGCATCTTCAGAGCTAGAATGAGCTGCTTGTAGTGTACCTCTTGGCAGTTCATAGACAACTGAATACAGGCTGAATGGGCAAGCTGGTATCTGATTGACTGATGTTATAGGAGTCCAAGAAAACTCGTTGCAGATTTGTTCCTAATCTAGGTAGACTTTCGATTGGTCTGTTTTGAAGAAATTCCAGAAGAATCAGTTCCTGATTGGCTGGTTTTGAAATCGGCTGCTGATTGGTTTTTTGCATTGGTAGACTTCTGATTGGTCCCCTCCATGAAACAATGCCATATAGCGGGGCCTAGGAAGTATGCCTTTTCTGTTGTGACATCAATTGTTTGGAGCAGTGCTGGATTGGAAAGTCAGGTGAGCCCATTTGGAAAATAGATTTTCCACGTTGTATTTTGGACTTCAAATTGTGTTATTTTATATTATGCTATTGTAAGTTATTATTTGTCTGTTTTTGGTTTGTTTGCTTTTAAATTCCATTTTAGTTATTCAGAATCTCAGTTTACAAGTTGGCCAGCCATATAAATAGTGTGTATGTATGTATACATATATGTATAACTACATATATAAATCCCCAGCCATTAGTTAAACATAAGTAATGTTGTCTGGGATATTTCAAAACTAATTTCCCTCTTAATATGTTTTCATTCATTCAAATCTTCAAACTCAGTTATACCTGTCCTTATTTGTCTTTAATGTTGAAACATACTCAGAGTACCATTGTACATCCAAGGAAAACAAATGCCTCCTCTAATCTGGCTGAGTTGATTATGAGGTAATGTGAATGTGCCAAGACTTCTTATACACATAATTTCAGGATGCCTCTGAAGCTTGTGATTTCACTACTGCTGTATCAAGTTTCAATTCTAAGTGGTTATAGGTGCTGTTTGTGCTGGAATTATTAATGATAGTGACATAACCCTTTGAAGGCTGAGATCCCTGGCTTAATATGGCTATAGATATAGGATATAGTTGCTGTATTGATCATATTGCTGAACTTTCAAATACGTAGATGGCTGACCTCGGCTGGAACACTGCTGCACTTAAGAATCCTTTGATTGTTGTAATAGGACAGTCTGCTAGTATACATAATACAGCTCAGGTTAAAGAATGGGAGATTTGGCTGCTGTTTAGCTTGTCTTAGCATGGAATGTAGTGTATTAGAGTGGGCTTAAATTGGATAATGGTCACTTGTAACTCAATCTTGTAATGACAGAATTTATGGGTTACAGTCAAGTCAGTTAGTTGTATGAAATAAAGCCGTAGACAGTACTGGGCCACACTATGAAACTAGGATCTTGATTGCCTGTAGAGTAGTAGTATCTCTTATTTAGGAAGATCATCTGGCATCTGTCTTTGGAAAAGCAGATCTCCAGCCTTTGTTAAAGACATCAACTCTACTGCTGAAGCACTTGAAGTACTTTTTTTCTATTAAGTTTCAACCTCGTGGTGATTTGGAAAATAGCAATAGCACTTCAACTTATATACTGCTTCGTAGTGCTTTTACAGCCCTCTCTAAGCGTCTTACAGAGTCAGCATATTGCCTCCAACAATCTGGGTCCTCTTTTCCATTCTCTAGTTTCTTTGTTTCAGATCCGAAAACAACACCTTACGCCCCTCATTGAATATTTTTTTTGAGGATTAACAGAGGATTTTAGGCCTCACTCATCCTACTAGATCTTAAAATAGCCCCCAAAATAGGTCCCAAGATCTGACAACCAATTGCAAAACTTGACAAGTAGTAAGGATCAGTATTTGAATTTGATTTCAATCTAAGAGAAGTCTAAAACTATTTTTCATCATCAGATTTTCATGGGCAATGTAGTCTTTATTCTTATATAATCTGACTGCAACAAATTACTGAATGTAGATGATCAAGCTGCAGCAGATTCCAGACTATTTTAGAGCAAGTATATTCTCTTACCAAAACAGGAAAATTAAACCTTTGAGAGATTACAGACAAATGAATATTAAATCAAAGCTAAATTTCTTCCACATTTTGCTCTGAAGGTGGAATGAGGAGAAAGTGGGAATTATTATAAAGTTTATGTACATATTGCAATACTTGTCTGTATTGAAATAGCAATATGTTCATACAAAATATTGTTCATAACCTTTTCATTTTTCTCTGCATGTTTCTTTTGAGTACAAAATATATGAATGGCTATGAATGGAGATAACTACTTCAACTCAGGACAATAAAGGGTTTTCCATATGTTGAACATGTAGTAAGAATGGTCTGCAAAAAGGAAGCAAGCAAAAATGAAAGAAATAATGAGAATTGCTGTTAAGAATATAATGTGGGTCGATAATTATTTCTGCTTTGTAAGATCTAAACTAGAGCTTCATTTGGTATCATATTGGGCTTAGTTAAAAGGTAAAGCCCCTGAAATGAATTCTAAGTTGAAACCATCAGTTCTGATAGTCCTAGTCTGAATGCCAGATACTGTAAATCTACAGTCATTAATTCAGAGGACAAGTTTTTTCCCCATCCCCTTTACAATTTAACCCAAGGATAGTGAAACACTCTATCATGAAATGTGTCATACAACAGGGAGACTCCAGAATATTCAGATAATATAATGAGTCTTTAAAGTCATTTGGCAGCTCTCTCTATCAGTCATACCATATCTATACAAGTGTTAAGTGAATGCTGCGTTCAATGTGGTACACCGTAAACAAAAATGTAATCATAATTAAATGTAACTATGTTATAGCAATATATTATACAGAGTGGCATGCTTTAAAAAACAAATCAAGAAAATGTGGTAGTTGATTTTAAAACAATTAAGAGGAAACATTCATTTTCTTTACTAACAGAAAAAGGATATTCTCTCACTCAGCAGCTTTCTTTTTTAAAACAAACTCTTAAGAGAGGTAGGCTCAATCCTCATTCTTAAAGTTGGGTGATTAAAGTTGCCTACTCTCTTCTGCCTAAGACTAAGAGATATGATAAGGGTATTCTATATCTTATCTTATCCTATCCTATCCATCTCAAATAAATGACTGGGCAGCTAATAACAATGTACAAAAACTAATTTTAAAAACCCTGCACAAATATAATCAATAGCCAAGCTTAAATAAAAGCACCAATAACAAATTAATGTAACCAGTGAACGGTTCTGTCAAAGATATGCATCCCAGAGTCCCAGCAGAAAACCACATCCGTAAGGCCTTTCAAAAAGCCTTACATTTAATAACTATTTTGTATGCAAGCCAAATATAATATTCCACATCCCTGTACATCTATATTTTCACAAAGGTACAAAAATAAACCTCAATTCTCATATAAGCTGAAGAACTACTTCATTTCATATATTGTACAACAACAAATCTTGTTAAATGTGCAGAATGACTGCCAGCCAGCTTAGTCCTCAGCAGAGTTCTTAATTCCAAAGGTCCAGATTTCATTAAGATACAGTTGAAGTTTCCCAAATAACTGTGAGCGACTTTTCTCAATGTTTCACATTGTCCTTTTATTTTGAGAGTCAGCGAAATAGATTTTTTTCCCTTCTTCATGATGTTAGAAACAAAGATTCTCCGAGATAACTTCTCTTTGGGTCCCTGGCCACTAAATATTATATGTACTGTCAAGACCCATAGAAATGGAAACAAACCCCTGCCGCTAAGATTCCTTCACTAAACTCATTGCTGAGAGGAGTGAAAATCAACTTAATATAGACATTAGCTAATCAGGATAATTGGTATTGCTTTTGTTTCAATTCAAAATGATGAATGAATTTCTGGATGATAGTTGCAGAGAGAGTGAAATATATAACCAGGTTAAATAAATGTACTGTTCTTTGTTGCTGTTAGGCATTTGCCAATTCCAAAATTGTTGCATTAGAGCAATTTTAAGGCACGCTTCAGGAACTCAATTGTAGTTATACCTTTTTATTCCTCCTTACATACGTAGCATTATAATGTACTTTGATACTATACATTTTCAGATAGGATGAAGGTAGCCATCATAAGGTCCTTAGAATAGTTTGTGGATAGCTATAGAGGTCCAGATAAAATTTGGATTATAAGCAGAATGAGAGAAAATGGAATGAAATTTGGTGGGCAGTCTTTTTCTTCATATGTTATTCATGGAAATAACCCTAGTAGATAATCACACCGTGACATTTTGGAACCAGTTTTAAAGTTTAGAAAAGGAATAAAGGCAGGGAAAGAAATCCTCAGATTACATCATAATTGTTAATCTGTTCCATGGTTGTTAAGGTAATCAATGCAGTAGTTAGTAACATAGCTGTTAAAAGAATCTGGCTTCCTCATTGACTTTGCTGCTCTGAAAGTCGCAAAAGGTGATTGCATGACCCAGAACACTGCAACTGCCATAAATACATGCTACTTTCCAAGTATCCAAATGCAAGTGTCCCCATGCTACCATGGGGATGCTACGATGGTCATGTGTGAAAAACAGTCATTTAATGCCATTATAACTTCAAATGGCCACTAAAGGAATGATTGTAAACTGAGGACTGTGTTATGAGATGTCTTTCAGAATGCAATTGTTAAGTAAGTATTTGTAGAAATACTGTTGCCCTAAAGTTTCTACAAATATTTGTATAAGAACCGTGTATCTTAGTATTTTGTATGATATGGATCTGTCCTCGCATATCAGCATTTTTAAGATTGGGTCAAATATAGGCATCATTTTTCCATGAGGACGGTTATTGATGAGTCAGTAGAAGTGTGCTATCAAGAAAGCTAAACTAGCTAACGAAGGAAGGAAGGAAGGAAGGAAGGAAGGAAGGAAGGAAGGAAGGAAGGAAGGAAGGAAGGAGTATATTTTAAACCAAGATTGCAACTCTTGTTCCATATTTTCTACAAAGATTCAATATAGATAGTAAGACAGTAGTTCTCCAGAGATTCTGAAGAGATGGAAAAATAATTGATTTTTAAAAGCACAACTTTGGGAGAGACTGTTACCATGGAAAAGTATATATAAAAATAAACATTTAAGGCTCTCAAAATTAAGGTGAAAGAAATGAAATGTAGTTCTTAGCATAATCATACATTTAAGGGACAATAAGAAATAAATCTAAGTGATCCATGTAATTTGTATAAAGTGATAGGGAATGTTTTTGAAAAACATGTATAGAATGTTTAGTTCTGGAAATCTTTTCAAGAGTAACCTTTCTAAAAAAAATTAAACTTATGTTGATAGCACATTGAGCTTTTTTATTGATTTTATTTTTCTGGATAGGTTTACTTGGATCTTTTTTGGTCTTATGGCAACAATGGTTCTTCTTGAGATGAATATGTGAATGTTAAATTGATTAATTTAATTAATCTACTGAAAGTGTTTTGCTATGTACATGTCTCAGTTTAGCATGATGCCGAAATATATTCAGAATTTTCACAATGAATGAATAAATAAGTATAGCAAAGTGCCCTGGAAAAAAAACCTTTTCTAATACCAAGTTAGTAAAATCTTGTTAGGAAGTATTTAAAATTTTAAAAGTACATGAATTTAAAGGCTAAAATCTAAGTGGAATAGTGTCCCGTCCCCCCTTTTGTAGGCTTCCATCCTGGCACCTCATTTGCAGTCTCACATGCTGCTGTTTAAGGGTGAGAATTAAAGCAGTTTGTCCTTCAGAAGTTTCATACTCTCATCCCATGCTCAAGCCCTACCCCCATCCCCAATTCTTGAAATTGCTGTTTCAGGCAGCTTAAGCAGGATAAGCCTGGCAAAGAGAGTAGGAATTGTCTAATAGGAAGACTACTCCCTCTTCCACTTTATAAGCCCAAACATTCTACTAAAAATGCTCAATAAAATTTTATCCTAGAAGAATGTAGTACATACAGTAGCTGTTCCCAAATAAAATTAATTGGCCAAAAATGCCAACACAGTCCTAGGCTGCATCAACAGAGGGATAACATTTGTGAGAATAGATAGTACCGCTCTGTACTGTATAATGAGGCCACATTTGGAATACTGCATCCAATTCTGGTGGGCACAGACCAAAAAAGGTGCTGAGGTCCTATAAAGTGTGCAAAGAAGCATGACAAAGATGATTAGATATCTGGAGGCTAAGAATGGCTAAGGGAACTAACAAAGAAAATGCTTAGGGGAGTCCCAATCTCCCGCAACTTGTAGGGTTGTCACAGAGAAGAGGGTGTTGATTTATTCTCTGTAGCACCTGAGAGCAGGACAAGAAGGAATGGGTAGAAGCTAGTCAGAGGGAGATCCAACCTGGAAATAAGAAAATTTCTGACAGAATGATTAATCCACCAGTGGAACAGTTTGCCTCCCAGAGTTGAAGGTGCTCTATCACTGAAGGTTTTCAAGAAAATAATGGACAGCCACTTGTCTGGGATGGTATAAGGACTCCTGTCTTGGGCAGGGGGTTGGACTAGAAGACCACCAAGGTCCTTTCTAGCCCTATGATTTTATAATAATGTCTACAAAGACCATGAACTGATGGTCATGTATTCTAATTTCCCAACCGCTCATATATAATTAGACCCCCCTTGAGAATTAGGTCAATGAGGTTATGAGTGAGTTTCACATTTTATTTTAAGAGCTTCTGGGACTTTAATTGCCCTATTCATTTAAAAAAAAGGGACTTGAAAAATACAGTAGAAATCTGAAAGTAGTCATTGAAATGTTATTTTTACAAGCGTGTCCCCCCCCCCTAAGATACTTCATACAATGAAATTTCCTACAAGTGAAATTATTTCATTATCTAATATAAAACATTGGATATTTAGATTTTTTTCTGCATAGTAGATGACAGAAGGAGGTTTGCTTATATTAAAAATATTAATACTTATATAACCTTTGTGATACTTTCATTTTACCAGCAGATGTCTCTGTTGTCAAACTTGAGAGTTTCATAGACAAAGGAAGTAATTTTCTGAATAAAAACTCTCCATTTGAAAATGGGAATTGAGAGGTTAAAATAAGCTTTTCCAATATGAAACTCTTTCATTGCCATTACAAACAGAACTTGTATTCATAAGTATCTTGCTTTTTCTGCTTGAGTTCCAGTATTTCAGGAAAACTTGGGTAAATTTTCTTTGTATCAGGCTTTGATAGAGGATAGTGAGCGTAGTAAGCTTAGTTCCATTTAAAAGGTGTTTCCTGCTTCGATTTCCTGTTTCAAGGTTGCTTTAACAACTTATTTCTATACATACTCTATACACCATGTTGTGCACGAAGGAAGTGGCTTCTTTAAGGTTGAAGAGAAGGGGGAAAGAGAACAGAAGAGGAAAAAATGGCCATTTGATTGGCTGGATGAATAGCTCTGATTTATGTGATCCATCTGTTTCCTGTAATGAATTCATAAACCCATCAAACAATGACCCAAACCAATTACAGGGGGTTGGGTGGGGGAATACACTGGTATGCTATGTTTAATGCAGTGAAGCACTTGCATTGTATAATCAAAAATTCTTCTCACATACAGCACTTTGTAATGGAGCTTGCTGTATTTAATGGAAGCTGTAAATAAATCCTGTCACAGCAGTGGCTAAGAATGCATTGCTGGGTTTAACTGTTCCATCTCCAGAATGCTTCTTGCAGTGTTCCCCTTCTTTCCCTTCTTAGTGAATCATTGATATTTTTGGAGAGTGGGGCAAGGTGGGCGATGTGGGGACAGCTTGGGAGAAAAAGGGTTGTACATTGTACAACATACATACAATTATATATTGTACAACCTTAGATGTAAGGAAATTGGGGATCCAAAAGACTAAGAACTCAATGTGAGGCTTATGTAGCTTTTATTATTTCCATGTTAATCTTTGCAGAAATGTATTTAAAAGGTGAATAATTAAGATCTGAGTGATTGATCCATTCATTGCATTAATAACATTATATGGAATTCCTTAATACCTTTGCATGGTGTTGGGATGTCTTTGGAAAAAAAATCCACATTGGATTATGAAATTTAGATTTAAATTTAAATATGGGATTATTAGTAGTAGCAAGCAATTAGCTTTAAATTGAGAATATGGGAGATATTTATTAGAAAAGTCCAAAGTAATGCGGTTTCCATGTTACTCTGGTTTTGTGTCACAATTGATTCCTGACCTCTTTATTTTTTAAAAAGAAGCGATTTATAGTTTTGGAATAATCTCTTTAGTAAAATGAAATATTTAGTATGCACAGTGAAATATTTACTCTTATATTTCTTTAACTCCATCATGATAGCATCAGACTAGATTTCATCATTTGTATTATAAGCTACTGCTTAAATAATAAGATCCATGGAAATATATTACTATCACTAAAAGGGCATAACAGTATGACAAAGTTGGAAGGGATCTTGGAGGTCAGACAGGAAACCCTACACCATTTCAGACAAATGGCTGTCCAGTCTCTTCTTAACAATCTCCAAAGTTGCAGCATTCACAACTTCTGGAGACACGGTTTGACACTGATTAATTGTTATAACTGTCAGAAAATTTATTCTTCTGGGTTGCTTCTCTCCTTGATTAGCTTCCATCCATTGCTTCTTGTCTTGCCTTCAGGTGCTCTGGAGAATAGGTTAGCTCCCTCTTCTTTGTGGCATCCTCTGAGATATTAGAACTCTGCCATCATGTCACCCCTAGTCCTTCTTTTCATTAAAAAGATAGTGTCTTCTGAAGATAACTTCTTGTGTAACTGGCCTGGTCTTTTCTGTAGATTGACAGATTGGGTTTGGAATCTGATTAAATGTATGGTATGCAAGGTTTTAATGATCTAATCAATGTCCACTGTTTGTTAGATCTCTGTACGAAAGAATGTGTTAATATATCTACAATATATTAAGAGCTATTACTTTCAAAAAGTTCAATTGTGATCAAGAAAAGTGCCTTTAAACCATCTACCATTTAGAAGACATTTGCAAAATTAATACATTCGTTCTAATCTGCTGGCAATTTTCCACAATGCTTTTTAAAAAGTCCACTGTTGTTTAGCTAGGACTGGGTATTATTAAATTGCATGCAAAGGATTTTCTTAATATATGTCACAACTTAATGCTTTACTACTTTAAAATATCTTTTGCAAATAATTACAGTATTTGATATCTAAAGCACAGGGAGTCATGGATCCAATTCATTAGTGATCTATAAGATTTTAATTATCTTAGTAGTGTAGTTGTGTCCCTGTTCCAAATTCTATAATCAGGTGAACTTTATTTATGACAGGCACAGTCCTTTTTATTATGTAATATTTCCCAATCTCTCAATGAATATGAAAGAAGCCTATGTTTTTATACTATCAGAGCACATTAAAAACTCCTTTATAATAGTTGAAAAATATTAGCCCTACAAAACAATGTTTAAGGTCATTAATTTTAAGTTGGTAACTAATTACCTCCTTATTCTTACCATTGCAGTCAGCTGATTAGTTTTTAAATTATTTTATAGCTCTTAATTGATTGATTACATTTAAATAAATTTACATATTTTAATATACTAATCATTGTGCCATTATAAGGTTGATAAGAAAATAGGCTTTTTTTGTCTTGAGATTGAAATATGTTTAATTTGTGCTATATTGGTAACAATAAGGGTGTGGAACTTTTCTTTTTCAGACACAGTCTGGTATAATAGTGTAGAGGAGACAATAATACAAAAGCAGAAAAGTTCCGTTGTTTTAGATAGATAGATAGATAGATAGATAGATAGATAGATAGATAGATAGATAGATGATAGATAGATAGATAGATAGATAGATAGATAGATAGATGATAGATAGATAGATAGATAGATAGATAGATAGATAGATGATAGATAGATAGATAAATAGATGTGTGTGTGTGTGTACATGTGTATATAAGCTCTATCTATATAAGATAAAGTGTGTATTGTTATCTACTTCAGCTGAATGTCAGCTTCTGCTTCCTATTGTTTAGAGAAAAAATATATTTTAGCTTAATTGCTATCAACTACATTGGATCAGACTAAAACCTGATGGGCAAAAGTCTTCCCTTCTGTTTCAGCATGATACACAAATTCCTTTGGCAAATAGACAAGCAGACATGAGAGCAATGGCACCTTCTCTTTTCTATAGTTTAGCAACTATTTCATTTCTGGCAATCAGAAATAAATTGCTGGATATATCCATTCTAAATAGTCATTGATAACCATAGCCTCCAAATGTTGTCCAAGTCATTAACAGTGATTCTACTCTAACTTCTATTACAGGGGTCTCCAACCCTCAAGCTGTGGCTCAGTACAGAGCTGTGGCCTATTTGGAATTGAGTGACTCTGTGAATGGTTGGCTGGAGTGTGCATATGCACCAGGGGTGGGTTTCAAAGATTGTTCAAACCTACTCTGTGGGCGTGGCCTCCTTTGTGGAAGTGGCTTGCTGCCCATGTGACCGGATGGGAGTGGCCTGCCACCCATGTGACCTGGTGGGAGTGGCCAAGACGATATTATTACTAGATATTACTAATGACTAGATATTATTAATATTACTAGATCATTATTAATGCATAGATAACTGCGGGACATTACACACCCACCCACACCCACAAACTATGACAGTGCTAGGAAAACACCAAAAAAATAAAATCCCCCCCCTCAAAAAAAAAAAGACTGCCAATGAAACCAGTTTTTTTTTCCTAAGCCTAAGAACAGGAAAGACAAAGTCACTGGAATAAAAACCATCAAGGCAATGTGGAAAATTATAAAGGACAGGCACTCACAGAACCATCAACCACCTCAGAATTACCTAAACAAGGAGGGTGAAACACACTGCCTTGCAACAAACCTGGCCTGCCCATAGAAAAGCAGCCACTTTGAGACACATAAACCTGGTCTGAACACTTAAAAGCAACATATTGCATCACAAATAAAACATTTGCAAAAAGGAATAACATTTCTTGTAATAAACATTCTATAAACAATAAATAAATAAAAATTCCCTAAACTAATTAAAAACTACCACATTCAGAGAACACCAAAGGACCCCACAGTCCTCTCCCTCCTTATCTTTTTCTTTTTTGTCCTAACTTTCTCCTCCTCCCCCCCCCCCAACCCCACTTCCTTCTAGCACTGATGTTGTTACCAAACTAGGAGTGCTGGAGAGGAGCTCTCACAGGGCGAAGAGCTTCCTGCTACAGGCACAATCTATCTGCAGCCGTAAATGACTGCAAGCAGCAGCTTCAATCACCTGCTCACAGCTGACAGTTGCGTTTGGGAGCGGAGGTGGTGGCAGCAGAAGTGGGCACAGACGGGATGTCCCCGCTTGCTGAGTAGAATGAGGCGGCGGGGATGCGTTGTTTCAGGGCGCCCCAAGCGCCAGCTCCTCTGAGTGTAGCCCATTCCCCCTCCCAAGAAGACCGTTTTCTTTTTAAAAACGCCTCTGCAGACGATCTTGAAAACCTGCGAGGCATTCCCCCACCCCATTCCTGGTTGCCTGTAGCCTCGGAAGCTTCCGCAGAGAAGCTTCTGCAGAGACGTTTTTAAAAAGAAAACGGTCTTCTTGGGAGCGGGAATGGGCTGCACTCAGAGGAACCGGCAGGTTGTGCTCCTGGTTCTGGGGATTCCCCCCCCCCAAAAAAGACCAGCTGCCCATCTCTCCAAATCCTTTTCAGGATTTTCTTTTTAAAAAACGCCTCTCCGGATGATCTTGAAAACCTGCAAGGTTGCTTTGGAAGAGGTTGCTTTGGAAGAGGTTGCTTTGGAAGAGGTTGCTTTGGAAGAGGTTGCTTTGGAAGAGGTTGCTTTGGAAGAGGTTGCTTTGGAAGAGGTTGCTTTGGAAGAGGTTGCTTTGGAAGAGGATGCTTTGGAAGGGGGAAGATAGGCAGCATTCCCCCACCCCATCTCTGGTTGCCTGCAGCCTCGGAAGCTTCCGCAACTTCACAGTAAAAGCAATTAAGAACTTCTCTCGCTCGTGAGATTTTCTTTACTGTGCAAACGCTTGCTTTAAGGCTGCAGGCTCCCGGGGAGGGGGGCAGGGGGAAATGCTGCCCATCTGTCCCCTTCCAAAGCAACCTTGCAGGTTTTCAAGATCATCCGGAGTGGCGTTTTTTAAAAAGAAAAACCCTGCAGGCACCCAGCGACAGGGGCCAGGAGTGGTACCGGCATTCCAGAAGTTAATTACTTCCGGGTTCACCGACGAACCGGTTTGCACGAACCGGTGCGAACCGGGAGGAACCCACCCCTGATATGCACAGCTCAACTTGCACGAGTGGTGGGGTAGTGGACACTCAGATGTGTGTGCAATGGCCCGCCACTCCAGTAAAGTTCCATGTGTGTGTATGCCGCATGGCCCAGTTCCCCTCACCCCCCGCCGGGCCGCCAACCTGCAAAGGTGGGGGACTGCCATTCTATTAGCTGGTTCTTTAGTTTATGTAAATTTTTAGGGATAAGCATTTCATTTTATCAATGTATGCTGAAAGTATATTAAGGAAAGCTGGGCTAGAAGAAGATGAGCAATGGTTTTAAAACTGGAAGAAGAAATGTTAATAACCTGCATGATGCCAATGATACTATTGTGAGGGCTAAAAATGTAAAAGATCTACACGTTCTGGTAATAAAAACCAAATAGCACAGTGAAAAAATGGGATTAAAATTAAATATAAAGAAGAGCAAACCAGCTTTAGAATTGTCAATGATAATGTCTGCCTTTTAAGCTCAGCCATCAACATTAAAGGAACAAGCAGTCAAGAAATGTGCTTCAGTAGCATTTAGTTAAGCAACTACAAAAGCTTTGGAAAAGATATTCAGATGCCGTGTTGTATGTATACTTACAAAGATCAGAATTCTACATAACTTTGTAGAAGTGAAAGTTGGATTTTGAAGAAGCAGGATAAAAAGAGTATTGATGCTTTTGAACTTTGGTGTTGGAGAAGTGTCCCAGGTGATACTATTGCTTGTGCGATTCTGATTGTTAGAGAGTAAAAAGCACCAGGAAACAAAATGGCTGGTAGAAATAAGAAAAACTCTTCTGTTAATGAATCAAAGATTCCCCCCCACAAATTTTTTTAATAAACAACATTTTTTTAATAAAAAGATACCTTGAAGTTCATTTTCTAAGAGACTGCAGTCAATTTAAATCAGAGTGGACATTATAAATTTCTTTTTTTTTTTTTTTAGCCCTTTTAATCTTTAATCAAAGATTCTTTTATTACATTTTCATTTTCCTTTATACAATCACTTAAATACTGTGCAGTTAAAAAAAGAAGAAGCAATAAACAACTCATAACACTTCTATCCTACATACACCCTTCCTTCTACCCCTCCAACTTTCATTTCTCCCTTCCAACAATCCCCTCTTCTACTTCCCCTCCCCCTCAGCCATTCCTTTCTCCCCTTCCCACCATCTCACCCTCCTTACATTCCCTTCTCACTCCCTCTTAATTCCCCCCTCTTCTTTCCCTCTACACCTCGCTTCGGTGTATTTCTAGTATTCATTGGTCTATTTGTTTTGTACTAAAACAAAAGAAAAATAAAAGGAAAAGAAAGAAGAAAAGAAAAAAAGAAAAAAAAGCAACAGTATCCAAGTGCATTCATTGTTCTGAAAATTGAGTCTATACTTCCACCCTCCCCCCCACCCACCCCCTGAACCCCCCTCCCTGACCCCCTTCCGACTTCCCAGGTCCCATTCCCGGCATCGTTCTTTATCAAGCAAAGTCTGGAGTATATTGAAACCAAATAGATTAGAAGTTACAAAATAATAAAAAATAATAAAAAATAAAGAACAAAAAAGAAAAGAATAATAAAAAGAAAAAAAAGGGAGGGGGGGTAACCCCCCCCCCAAGAAAGAGAAGTCAATATACTCTCTAACATTAAACTCAGCTTCTCATTATTTTTAAAATTTTAAACAATGTCTTTACCTGCTTCCGCATATAAATTCTATACCTCCCATCCTGCCTTTACCCGTGTCCGCATATATATTTTATCCTCATCCATTGCTCCTCTCATATTTACTCCACCCTCGTGTAGACTCTCCAGATAATCTTTCTTAACCTTGTATTCAAATAACAATTTATACAAAAATCAGCTTACATTCTGGATCAAGATAATCTAATTGAACTTTCACTACCCTTCCATCTACCCCACGCACCCGACTCCATTCATCCCAAACCACAATCCAAGAAAACTATGATCTCCGCTCTCCTCGCCCCAAAGAATAGATCATGCGCAGTTTAAATTAAGATTCAAACAAGTCTTATATAAGTCCCATATAATATATGTCCAAATTCAGCACCGCTTCTTTCAGTCTCAATATCTCTTCATCGGTATACAGCTTTGTCATTTTATACCAGACAGGAGTCCTGAAATTTTATTCAAATTAAAAATTTAAGAAGTATTTTAAAGGCATAGCTGGATCTTTATTCTTTACTCTTCTGCCCTTCCGGAAAGGGAAAGCAACACCCGCCGCCTTGTAGCCACGTGTCCCGCTGCTTATCTTCTCCTTCTCCTTGTCTTTCTCCAAGTCCGGATGAATCAGGAAGTCCCACCTTCAGGGTTTTGTAGTAAAAATCTCGGGCTTCGCAAACAGAATTGAGACGATATTTTTGGTTCTCAAATGTGACTGTGATACCAGATGGCACTTCCCATTTATATTGTATCTGAGAATCTCTGAGTTTTTCAGTTAAGAAAGTGTAGTCTCTCCTTGCTCTTAATATTTGAGATGGTATTTCTTTAAAAACAATCAAGTCCTGTCCATCGATTCGCATTATAAATTTCTTAAAGATCAGCTTAAGTATAGTGTAGCAAGTTGTGGTCCTCATCTCTTCCTGATTTCTATTTAAGCACTGAATATAGACCAAGATGCATTTGAAAGTGTGGCATATTTAGTTGAAACACCTCTAAAGGGAGATCCCCCCCTTTAAAATATAAAGTGGCAATTTACTGTTGTATGAACAAGCCTCTGTCTTGCACATAGCACTTTGGTTTTGAAGCTGCAGCAGCAAGGCGAACAAGCTATCAATATTTAGAAGAAGTTTTAGTTTCAATTATTCAAAGACATTTCAGTTTAAATTATGTTTTATCAGTGTATTAATTGAACACTGGATTATAATTTACTAGTTCCATAAAGGTTTGATGCAAAGATTTGATTAATCCAATTGGGGGTGGGGGTGGGATAGATGCTTCTGATCTTTTGCAGATGCGCCAAAGGAGAAAGAGGATACCAGGGAAGGATGAGCCTGAAGTTTGTGTAGGCTTGTTCATATAACCCTAAACATACTTTAACGTAATATAAAAGTTGACCCTTTGGATAAAGCAGCTGGCTTTTAAATGCTGTTTAAACACATGAAGTAAAAGACATTTTTGTCTACTTGGATAATGTAATAATTTTTAAAGCTGTCTCTCTTTATTTCTTATATCATAAAAACAGATGGCAATTATTTCTAGAAAGATGACTAGAGTTTATTTTGGCAAAATTTCTGTTTACCTACTGAAGGAATTTTATGCTTTTGATATTGGCCCTACATTTTTTTGTCATGTAATATTCAGTCCTGTTGTGCATCTGATATTTAGTTTTTCCAGATTGCCCCTCTGCAAAACACTTCTTAAAAATTATTGCAGTTGGCCTGTTGCCATATCTAAGTTATTTCTCAAGCCAGCCACGTGGGGTTTTTTTCCTCTGTTATTGGTATCTTTGGACAGTATTTAGAATTTTGTAGCAAGAATGCTCATGCTTTTTCTTTGAGGTAAAACATCTCCCATTTAAACCATTCTGAGAACTACCAGAAGCATTTGGTTTGGTGCAGATAATACCTTTTCTTGTCTAGATCTTTGGTTGATCTGAGGTAGGAGCTGATGTAAACCAGTATGTTTGGTCGTATTATTTCTGCCAAGATTAGCATGTGTGATTTATTTGTTAGTATTTGAAGGCAGGTGTGTGTGTGTGTCCCAAAACACCACCTATGTGTGTCCCAAAACATCATCTAGATAGCTTTGTAATATTTTGCTTTAGGTAAGGAGCACCTGCAATATCTTACATTTGAAAACCTAACGCAGTGCTGTCTCCTTTAACAAATTACTTTCACTGAAGAGAAGATTGTAATCTGACAATTTTATCAGGTAATTGTTTATTTGTTTGAAATAAAGGGCTCAAATTTTTAATGGTAATTATGTAATGCTTTGATGCATAATTGCCATATTATACTTGGATGGATTCATCATCTAGAAATAGCTGAATCACTCAAAACATTTCCTATGTAAAAATATGAAATTCTAACCAAATTTAGATGTGAGCTAAAATATTGCTTTAAAAATGTCTTGGTTTGCATGTAAATGCAGGTGGAAGGGCAGCTCCTTTGTGTCTAACTGATCAATTCATAAAGGCATTTCAACTCAGATAATATAAGCTTCAATTGTGAGTAGAATAATCAGATAACAATCATATGAGTATATGCTATCTAAACCTTTCTATTTAAATGAGACAAAACCATTTTGTTTGGAAGTATAATAAGTAAATAATATCCATGAACACCATCCTCATCTCCAATTGTTTTTAGAAAATATATTCTGCTTGTATTTTCTATCACAATAGACGGTGATAGAGTCAGGGACGTGCAGTCAGGGGAGGTGGGGCCTCACCAGTGTCATGAGGAAAAGAAAAGAATAATTAAAAGGAAAAAGACTAAGGTAGTTGCTGCCAGACTCCAGAGTCACAGTGGATGACTCTGAGTCTGCTTAGTGCTAACTGCAGGGGGAGGCGATAGAACTACGGGCCTCCTTTGCATAAGGAATTTTTCGCCTTTTAACCCTTGCTCAGAGTTAAGCAAGGGTTAAAAGGCGAAAAATTCCTTATGCAAAGGAGGCATGTGGTTCTCTGCCTCCTTATCTGGCAGCAGCAAATCGTGCCTAAGTTGCCTTTTTATTTAATTTTTTACATTTTCATCATGGCGGGCGGACAAGAGAGAGTTGAAATCCACAGCTGGAAAAGGTATGTGGATCGGACGGAGGGAGGGGGGGATTCAAAATTATTATAATTTAATTTGTAATTTTTTATTGTGAGGAATTTGTGTGCCTGTGTGTGTGTGTGTGTTTCTTCACAGCGGTGGGGTCGGAGGAGGTGGGGGGGTCAAGGCGGCAGAGCGCAGCAGCGGCAGGGATGTTCTCGCCACTGTGTCCGACAGGCCAGGCATCTCGCATTTATGTCTGCCATAAACGCGAGACGCCTGGCCTGTCGGACACAGCGGCGGGGACGTTGCTTCTTCCCGCTGCCGCGCTCTTGCCTCACCAACCATAATCCTCACCGCATGTCACTGGATAGAGTCTACTAGACAACCCATACCTCATTATGACATTTCAGAAATATTTCCTTATTGAAACAGAGGAACAGAATGGCCAAGTGTGGACAAAGAAACCAGTGGGAGTAGGAACAATTGCTGGCTTCCCCATTGAGTTTCCTTGGGGTAATCTGGCAGGGAGCAATATAAATCCCTGCCTCCAGCAGGCAGGTAAGTGGCTGCTGTTGGGTGTGGGATGGAAAGAGGAATTATTAGAGTGGCTGGGAAACTGTCCTGGAACATAGATAGCCAGCTGTGTAGCATGCTGTTGTAGTGAATGCCCTCACTGAGCATGGATTTGATAAGATGATCTGTAAGGCCCCGCCTAAGTGTAATGACCCAGGGCTGGGCATGGAAGCAATGCGGCCGGAACAAAGGCTTAACTCCCCTTTATTGCACCAACTTTCCTTCAAAAGTCCTACCGTTCACTGCAAGTCCAGGAGCAAAGCTCTAAACACGCACCTCCAATAGTTCCTGGCTGCTATTAGTCCAGAGGAGGCACACAGTTCTGAGAGCAGCCACAGTTCAGGGAATTTGGTTCCAAGGAGTCCTTGTCACAGGAAGAGTTCTCTGGGACTGTAGCATAACCCGGAGCAGAACTGTGTTGACACGAACTCGCACATAGCCAAACCAGGCAAGCAGGGCAAGGCACAGCAAAGTATCCAAATGTTGGTAACAGCATGTAAGACTGGAAAAAGGCAACACTTGTTCTGACAAGTGCCACTCCCAACAGCATCTCATTAAATCTCATTCCTCAGATAAGCCTTGCAAAGAGGGGCGGGGTACCCTCCTCCCAAATTGTTGGGTCGCTCTGATCTGACCTCCGTGCTCAGGGATCGGGGGAGGGAGAGGTAATTGCTCGTTGCTGGAGCTCTGTCGCTCCGCTGCCTGCCCTCTCCTCCCATCCTGCGCCCTCTCTCCTTCCCCGGCAATCCTTCCAGGCCCAAGGGATCTGGGACTACTTCATCCTAATCCTCCGATTGTTCCTCCGTAGGCCCTAGCTCCATCTCGTCATCCTCCTCAGACCCAGACTCCAATGGGGCCATGACGCTCAACCTTATTTCTTGTGTTTTTAAAAGCTTTAATAAGAAAAGATTTTTTTTTAAAAAAAAAAACCAGAACTTTAATTTTTGCGGCAAAATGTTCTGCATCGGTTGTTCAATTTCACAGTTGTGGATATAGTGAATGATGTTGTATTGCCCCATTAATTTCTATGTGATTTCATCTATTTTTATATATTTTGACTTAGCAGGTTATGGTAAAAGAAACCAAATGTATTAATAGAATCTTTGTTCTCTTTGATAGTGCATTGTTCTTGGATAATGTTATCTCGGTGGGGATCAGGGTCTGCGTTTTATTCCAGTTAAAAATTCAGGAAATGTTTCTAGTTTTGAGCAGCAGCAGAGATTTAAACGAAGTCAGTGTTTCATCTATATCCCCAGTATATACATTCCTGGTTTGTATTAAATGTACTGCAAATATAATTCAGCCCAGTCACTGAGTTTTATAAATGAAGTTGAAAAGATTGTAAAACACAAAGGCTGATGTGAATTTTGTAGGAAATATAAGCTTTTTAAAAAAATTCTGTGGTAGCACAGAGTATCAGGGAAAAGAAGATTGGCATCTCTGCTTCCACCTAAGTGTAAGTGCCTGATTTCCACAATTAGAGATTAATTGAGGCATTTGTGAAAGACAAAAATAAAGCTTCATTGTAATTTGTTAAGAAAATAGTAGGATTGCATATATTTGCCTGTAATCTTGGTTACAGTTTTCACTTAGTTTTCTGTATTCCAGGGCCATGATGTGCTCATTTTGAAGACATTCACTTTTACATCTATATTGTGTTATTGTTCATTATGCCTGGTAACATTCAAAGTTGAGTATACATCCATGATGACGAACCTATGGCATGTGTGCCAGAGGTAGCATGCTAGCCCTCTCTGTGGGCACGCACGCTGTCACCCACTGCTCTTTTGGCTTCTAGCATGCACATGAGTGCCAGGCATCTGGTCTTCATAGGCACCAGAGCACTAGGAAACATCCAGAAAAACGTCCAAAAAACAAGCTGTTTCTGGAGTGTTTTGGTGCCATTTTCAAGCTGTTTTAGGACTGAAAATGGTCTGAAAAATGGCCAAAACACAGGCCCCCAAATGGTCAAAAAGCAGGCATGTGCGCGCTGGCCAGCTGGTCTTTGGTTTCTGGTGATCTGACGCGCACAAAGATCAGCTGGCTGGAGCTGGGCACTCAGTCTGAAAAGGTTTGCCATCACTGGTATATATACTGCTCTCCTACCACATGGCTCTAGTCTTAAAAGTGATCACAAACATCAGTTAGTTCACAGTCCCAATGCAAGACTTCTAAATAGATCTCAGTGCACGGAGCATACAACCCTGGCAGTATGCAACTTGTGTTAATTACTGATTTGTTTCCAGTTCGAAGTCAGAGTACTAGTTTGACCTTTAAGAACTCTAAACAATGCAAGGCTGGGCTATATTAAGGACGGTCTGGTTTCACACGTGCATGGCCTTCCCCTCTGGTCAGCATTTATTCATTTAATTATGAAATTTATTTGTCACCCATCTCGTATGCAATGATTCTGGGCAGCTTACAAACATTAAAGCATTGAAAACATTAAAAACATCAATAATAGAAACACAGCCAATAAAATCATTAGCAAATAAAATCATTAACACCAGATGGCAAAGGAGGGATGCCTTTTTTAAAGGCCTCTTCTGCTGTTCTTTACCTACAGAAGTGAGAATGTTGGATATATAAAATGTTACTCATTAATTTGGTGTCCTGACTATGGAAAGTTGGTCCAGTTACTGCTTGTCTTAATAATGCCCAGTGAAAACATGGGGCAAGTAAATATTGGGTATTTAATGGAGTTTTTCTTTTGAAATAATTTACTTTTCATGCTTCTCTTAATACATTTTAATAACTAATTTATATTGCTGTAATATTACGTTATAAATTGCTGGACTGTACAGAGGATATTACAATGTTTTGGAAATAAATTTATTATGTAATTATATCATAGAATATGGTTCTTAAAAGACAAAATATATAAAGCCTACTGAAAAAGCATAATTGATTATTTGTGTAATTTTGGAGCTAACTAAAGTTAGGTGGGTCTTATATTTTAAAGATATAAATAAGAATATTTATGGCTCTAAAATAGGGAATTTTAAGGGAATTGTAAGGAAATACTTTAGGAAAGAAATTTGTTCATATCAATATCAGTGTGAATATATCTAATGTCAACCTGTCAGGGTAATATATAAATCAAGGTGCAATTGCACTTTAAGATTCACAAATTTTAAAGAGAGAGAGAGAGAGTGTGTGTGTGTGTGTGTGTGTAAGAGAGAAGAGAGTATTAGATTATTTTATGACGCCTTTATTACTTATAAGTAATTCAAGGTGACAAAGATACATACTGCTCATTCCTCCTATTTTCCCAACAACCGCAAACCTTGTGAAGTAGGCTGGGCACCCAGTCCAACGTTTATGCCTAAAATGGGACTAGAACTCACAGTCTCCTGGTTCCTAGGCCAGCACCTTAATTGCTACACCAAAAATTATTCAGTATATTATTATTATTATTATTATTATAGAAAGCTGTTTCTTAAAATGGAGCAAAAATAAATTAACACTAGAAAAACAGACACGTTTTGCTATTTCTTAATGTCAGCAGTTGTAATTCCATATAGGTAGTTCTCAACTTACGACTATTCATTTAACAACCATTTGAAGTTATGATGGCACTGCGATATTGTTGAAGTGTTTCCTTAATGTAAGTTTCCCCAAGTTTAATATGCTCTTGATATCAGAAAGCAGAAAAATATTATTACGGCATACATTTAGCGAGATGAAGAAAAACAATTTTAATATATAGTATAAAGTTTTAGAAATCACTGAGATGTCCAGAAATGTTGTTTTGAAATTTTCAGTTACATGACCAAACCTAAAGAATGTAACATTTATATAGAATGAACTCTGCTTCCTAAGTGTTATATGTTTGATTACTTCACTTGCTTATTCAAGCAAAGAGCATGTTGATGAATTTTAATTTCAAGTGCATTTAAGAAGAATTGTATTTAATTCTCCCTCTTAATATTTTCTTAACTTTTTATTTTCTTAGTGCCAGAACCTATTAAGACCAGTTTAAGCCAGCCCCAACCTGCCGGTACCAGTACCAGTACTTCCACCAGCACTATTACCAACAATAATAATGGCAAGCGTGCATCTGCCAATGGGCAGCAGCCAGCTGCATCCCGATACCTGCCTCGTGAGGTGCCTCCACGCTTCCGCCAACAAGAACAGAAGCAGCTCTTAAAAAGAGGCCAGCCTCTGCCTGCTGGAACTCTGATCAGCACAAGCCCAGCGCAAAGTACTGGACAAGTAGGAACAAGTCCTCCTCCACAACCAGGAGTAGGTGGACATCACCACCCCAGTAAGACCCAGATCCCCACAGGTGAGTGATAAGGTTGAAAGAAATGTGTTATAGGCGTGACAATTGTTTAGGTGCTCAGCTAAATAGTTAATATTTACCTCAGAGTGGTTTGGTTTCTGATTTAAAACACCATGGTCATGTAGAAAGGAAGACACATTGTTCTCTGTTACAGAATCAGTTTCACTTGGAAAGTATAGGTGAACAATACAGAGACAAGACCTGAATGAAGTAATGTTGGTAGCTTACTAAGCAGGAGATTCATTGGAATCCTTTGTTGATTATGGGCCACTTTTGGCCATAATCTAACTAGAGGATTTTCTGTGTAGGTCTTTGAGTTACTCTATAGAAGAGGCAGAAATAAAACCAAAGTTGAAACCATTATTAGAGTAGACTATAAAAGCATTGTTTTGAGTGTTTTGAATGCAAAGCAGAGCTCCCATGTTCATAGAGATTCATTTTGTGCTTGAAATCAAAATTTGACTGTTCAGTGAAACATGCATGATACACATACATGCATGTTTGTGTATATAGTTATATCCATGACTTACTGTTTGAGAAGTGCTACTGTAGCTCATGCAGACTTCATAAGTTGTCAGTCCACTTATATGGATACACACAAAAGCAGGAATGCTAGGAATATAGACTTAATTCTGAATTATTTGTATAGTGCTGTCTTAATATATTTTTTCAAAACTGAATGGTTTTACATCCAGATGTTTGAATATTGCTAATGCTTGCAAATTGGCTTCTCAAAATCTGACTGTAAAGTTATTAGCTATTTAAAGTAAGCCATGGTTTTTGCAATTGTTGCTTTAAGAAATGTCAGACCATGAGTTGGCAATCATGCATACTCTAAATGTATTATGAGATATTGTAGCAGGATGAACTGCTCCTGTGAGAGTTAATGGGCTTTAGTCCAACTTGTGTCATAGATGAGTGGAATTACTTGTGGATCTCAGAGTATATTTCTTCCTAAGAATAGCTTGAGAAAATGAGAGCTGAAAAGTCTGCTGAAATTGATCGAGCAATGTTAAATGCAAGACTTATTTGAAGTAAGTAAGTGAAAGGAGAAAGCATCTTCTGTCATATGAAACAGCACTCAGATGATAAAAAAATCAGGCACTTAATTCAGTAAATAGAGGGAGACCTGTAGTATTGCCATGCTTTTAAATTTAGTTTTTAGGCTGTACTTTAGGCTGTACGTTCCGTTTTAAAAGTTACTGGAGACAAGAATACTATGCATGCCAAAATTAAATTATGGGGTTTGCAACTACAAAATGAAGCTGTTGACTTTGGAAGGCTCTAATAGAGACTTAGGCAAGATCTTAAGAATGTTGGACAATTATAAAGAATTGGTTAACCTTGATTCCTAATAGAATTGTCCTGTTCATAATATTGTATCTTTCATTATTGGTTACTAGCAAATAATATTAAGGAAACGTTATTTCCTTTATGTTTGCTTGAAGACTTTGAATTGGCATTTAGTTGAACTTTGTGTAGAATTATAATAGATTCAATAGACTTGTGTCTGATTTAAAGGACTGTTCTTACAATCATGAATTATAGCATCTTGGCCTAAGAAGTTGGCTGTTCTGCCAAAAAAGCACTCAAAACAACTAACAGAAACGAGTTAAAGGGATTTGGAAGTGGTGCTTACAGTTTTGTCCTCTGTCATCATTTATATTGGACTGAATCTTCACACTTACACAATATGTTGTCCGGTTCAGAAGAACACCAAGCCATATTGTAGTTTGATTTGTTTGGGGCTTGTTTGCTTGGGGCTTAATATAATATGCGACTAAGAATATGTAGTTACTCATTATGGTTTTCCATTATGTACAAATAAGGCTACTATGATTTATTCAACAAAACATGTGTTTAAACATTTTAAACTAAAAAATGTCTAAAAATGAGTTTATGTATACACTCATTCCCTTTTTGACTGCACTTCCTTGCTAATTTGCCATAGGCACTTAGATGAATTCTTAAGTGCTAATAAGCATTTGCAAGTGCAAGGGAAAATCTTCCTCCTCTTTTTTCCTCTCTCCAAGAGGGAAAGATTACATACAATATTCCAGTCTTTATTATAATTTATGTTTTTAAACCATTTTTCAAGTTCTTTGATTTTATATCTAAACTTCCTTATTTTCCCGGTATTGTTCATTTGTTTCCTGGCTAGGCTAAGCAACCTATGTTGAATGTCATTTTTTATTGTATTCTTAACATTAATTTTATTTTTTTCCCCTTTGAGCTTGACAACTGTGCTACATTGTGGTTTTACTGTGAATGGAATATTTAGCAAGACAGTGTCAAATATATCATTTATAACTGTAAAGTTAAACAGTTTTTTTAACTGTTGTTGCAGCCTTATATCATATGCTTTTTATTAACCATTTTCCTCATAGATTTATGATCACCATGGACCCCAAAATTTATGTTGCTAAGCAAGACAGTTGTTAAATGAATTGTGCCCCATAAAACAAGCATTTTGGCATAGTTTTTAAATGAATCACTGTAGTTTTTAAGTGAATCACATTGTTAAGTGAATCCATCGTTTCCCATTGACTTTGTCAAAAGCAAGCTGGCAAGGATACAAATGGAGATTACATAAACCTGGGATAGTGCTGTCATAAATATGTGCTAGTTATCAAATGCCTGAATTTTCATCACATAAACATGGGGATGCTACAGTGGTTGTAAGTGTGAAAACTGGCCATAATCACTTTTTTCAGTGCCATTGTAACTTCACGGTCACTAAGTGAATGATTGTAAGACAAGGACTACCTGGTACATATAATAAGGTTCATCTTTGTTATTGAGTAATTTTAAAATAGTAGTTCAATTATCACCATATATCCATGATGGTTATCATGGATATATGGCACGTGGATCCATATTTGCTGGCACGCGAGCTGTCAGGAAATATGTCAGGTGGCACGTGGATTCATGTTTGCTGGCACGCGAGCTGTCAGTTCCAGCACAAATGCGCGCGCTGGCCATATGATTTTCAGCCTTCCAGAGGGCAGAGGGAGGCTGTTTTCTCCCTCCCCAGGTTCAGGAAAGCCTCTGGAGCCTTGGGAGGGAAATAAATGGGCCCAACTGGCCAACCAGAAGTTTGGAAATAATCCATTTCCAGCCTCCAGGGGGCTGCGGGAGGTCATTTTCACCCTCCCCAGGCTTCAGGAAAGTCTCCGGAGCCTGGGGGGAGTTGCACGTGCATGTGCGGGGGATCATGCCGCATGCACTGTGGGTCACATGAGCATGCACAGGTGGGCGGGGCGCATTGCATTGTGGGTGTGGGCATGTGTGCTATCGCACATGCACACACAATTTTGGCACACCTTTACGTGAAGGTTCGTCATCAATGCCATAAATTATATATTTTTATTTAATTTATTAAACTCTTAACAGTTCAAAATAGGTTACTTTATTGTCAGTAAACCATAGCTTTATTAGATGCAAATATAAATCTGTCATCTGGATTCTGAATTGGATTCTAAACCAGATAAGACTTAATTTTTAAACCAAATGATCTTGATATCTTGGTGGTATTAAAGAGTTACATGTCTTTATGATGAAATCAATTTTTGGCAGAGAGCCTCACAAAGATTTGTAAGTGCTGATGCTTCTGAAATTTAAATATGTAAGTGGAGAAGGAAAGAGAAAGCTAGAACGGGATGTACACTTAAATAAAAAGAGGACAGAGGAAAGAGGCAGTGCTGGTGATCTTTTATTTTTCCAGTAAATAATTAAACGACATGAATAATACAATAATTTAGGTACAACATACATCTTATGTATGATTGTGGGTGGCTGACACTTAAAACAGGATTTTAAAAAAAGAATAAAACACAACTAATATATTATAAACATAAATAATCAAAACCAGCAACTGTGAAACTCACAGTGTTCCACAATCGATATAACCAAGAAATGGGTACACTCACACTGAAGGTCCCAGACATTACAGAAGAAACAACATTTTAATGTCTTGCAAATAGCCAGTAGGGTTTTGGCAAATCTGATCTTGGGAGAAGTGATGTTTCAAACTGCCAGAGCTGTGGCAGAAAATGTTTTTCTTGGGTCCCACTAGATGGCACTGTTTTGCAGATGGGATCCAGAATATTCCTGTCCTCCTGAATGTAACAGGATGGGTAGCCACTACAGATTTTTTTTAAAGGGCAAGTACATACTACTGGGGAGCAGAGATATTACAGGGGCTGAATGAACAGCACATAACTCCCCATGCCACCATATTTTATACCAGCTGAAGCTTCCAAATACTCTTCAAGGACAGCCCCATATAGAGTAGTCGTTGAATTAAGAGTGACTGTGGGACGGACTCCCTGGTCTAGAAATGGACACGAATGACACAACGTGAAGCTGTGCAAAGGTCCTTCTGGCCACAGCTGCCACATGGTCTTTAAGCAGGAACCACAAGTCGAAGAGGAGTTCTCCCCTGAAACCTGTTAATACATAAAACAGATGTGCATTTATTTTTAATAAATGAAATGTGCATTTGTGTACATTATGATTAATAATCATGACATTATGCCATATATATCCATTCTTTAGGTACAGTACCCAAAATAGTTTAAATATGAATCGTGTGTGGTCAGCTTTCAAGACAACTTAGCTGTGCTTCATTGAATGCATTCAGATTGTTACGAATGTTACTTTGCATATTATGCCAATGTATTATAGATATGAAAATACAAAGAAGCCAGATATTCAGATCACATCATGTCTATATTAAGATCTCACCAACTGGAGCTCTTCAGATGTGATGGAATTGCAAGGAATTCTGGGACCCCATAATATCTGGAGGGCATTAGCCTCAGAAGGCTAGTCTGAAAATTTAACTGAGACTATAAAGTTCAGCTGAGTTCAACTTCTTTAGAATGATTGTGTCTGTAACTGTAATAGTATTTTATCCCAGACACATTTAAACAGAAAATGTCTGATATCCCTTATAATGCAGTTTAATTGCCAATTCACCGAGAAGGCAAAAAGTATAACTATAACAGAGATCTTTATCCCAGTTGCCTCTATAGATGCTGCATTTTAATTTCCAGAATTTCTGGTTGTTATGGTTGTGATGCAAAGCTAGGAATTCTGGAACTTATAGTTCATCTATTATACAGCATGCCATGTCACAGGAATCTGATTCGCCAAATTCTGTTGATTATAATAAATACATTACCATCTCTTAATCTTCTTACATATTATATATACCATTTATAAACTGTTACCGCTTATAGTTAGGAGTCTAAATTTCAATGTAAATTCATTTTCATCACAGAATAAATTTTATGCAAGTGTATCTTTTAGATTGTCCAAAGTATGCTGTGCTAATGCCTAACACATGAATTCTATTGCAAATGAAAAATACTATCAGTTTTTTTAACTGATTTTGTTCTTGAAATGTTGTAATCTCTGCAAGATTAAAATTCAGTTCTTACTATATTCCTCAGAATGCATAACTATGAAACAAGAAATGCATTAAATTAGCTTCAGAAATTCAACTCATGAAGGTTAAAAATGAAAAAAGTGAAATGAAAATGTAGCCTTAACATATAATAAATGCAATATGACGAAATGGTATTCTATTGATAAAAGGAAGAATTCACATTTGGTAATTGACTAAATTTTGCATTTCTGAACTTAGATCATGAAAACTATAACAGCTAATTGGTAACCTTTTATCTCACAAAGGAACTATATATTTTTAGCTCAGCTAATTGGTTTTAACGGGGTTGGAAGTTGACCTCCTGTTTCTGCTCCTTATGTCCACTTGAAATCTTAATCTTCTTTCAAGAAGTGTATGATATAACAGCTGTCTTCTGTTAGGAATGATTGTAAAGCAAATCAAGTTTAGTGTTATAAATGACAGTTCTTATAGAAATAGATTATTCTTTGAGCAGGGATATGATTTTAGAATACTCCAAAACCTGAGCAATAGGGTGTAATAATACAAGTCTTATTTACAAGATTCTTGGTTTACTGCATCTGAAGAGCTTAGTGGGGCCATGCTTATTTATACTTAATCTAATTTCAGTCACATTTTATTTTATTTATTATATTTAGAGACTGTTAGGAGGCATATACCTTTTTTAAATAAAATGTTCATCCGCTTTGGATTTTCTGCATTTTTTGATATGTGTAATACACTGAATGTTATCAAAGTGTGTCTTACTAGTAACAGTATTTGATTGAACAAATAGCATCAGCCATTAGATGCTTGTTTCTTTTATTTCATAAGATATACTAATGGGAAACATTGGTTGCTACCCACTCCCCAGCAGTTCAGTGAATTCAATTAAGATAATAAACTGGCACCATATATACAACTATTTCATTAAACAGGACTGATTTGCGCTAGCTTATCCTACCAAAATATCACAATTTTGGTTTTTGTCATTACCACATGGTTCCTAGTAAATATCATGCTCTACTGAAAACAAATTAATTTCTTAAAATATAATTTTATTGGAAATTTTAATAACAATAGTAAAAGACAATGCAAACTAAACTTAAACAAAAGAAAAGTAAAGAAAGTATAGAAAGTGCAGAATTAAGAAAAAAGAAACGAACAAAGAGGAAGGAATAAGAAAAGAAATATTTAACATATTTAATAATATTTAAATTGCTTCCAATTTTCATCACAAGTACAAATTTAATAATTCTTCTCCACATAAAGTTACAAAAAGAATCTCTTCTTCTCTTAACCCATCTATTGAAGTACAATAGATCATGAACAAGAGAAAATTCTCAAATATATTAAGTTGACAAGAAAATGGATGACAAAGAATAATTGTGTTGCTTTGGAGCGGCCAAGTCAATGTTCAGATCTAAATTCTAAAGAAATATTGTGGTTGATTTAAAATGAGTAGTTCATCATGCTAGAGAATTGTCAAAATTATATGAAGAAGTTGCTTTATATCAGTCTGAAAGATTGATAACCAAGTGCAGGAAGTGTTTGATTGCAGTTATTACATTTACATTACATTTAAAGGTGATACAATCAGTTAACAATACAATCAGTGTCCCGATGACAAGACCTTGCAGGAGTGGATAGCCCGGATGCAAAAAGTTTGGAAAGTGGTGAGGGATGCGTTATGTCACTCTTTTGCTACATATAAAAAGAGTGCTGATAAAAGGTGGAAGGCGCAAGGACCTTTCCATGTAGGCCAGAGAGTATACCTCTCCACTAAATATCTCAGTCTGCTGTTGCCATGTAAGAAACCTGGAACCAAATTCATTGGGCCTTTCCCAATTGTGCGAGTTATTAACAGTGCAACTAAGACTCCCGCCCTCTACTGTGGAAAACACATCCAGTCTTCCACTGCAACCTGCTCCAATCAATCAGGACTCTGATATTAGAGGAGACCCACTACGGCCGCCAGCTCCGGTTACGGTAGATGGGGAACAGCACTATATAGTGCAAGATGTACTAGATTCCAGGTGGCACAGGGGACGGTTACAATAACTTATTTTATGGAAAGGTTATCCCCTGTCGGAAGCATCTTGGGTTCATAGCAAGGACTGTAGGGCATCCTACCTGGTAGCGAGATTCCACCGCAGACATCCCACAAAACCAGGGGGAAGGGGTCCTTCAGCTCCTAACTAACTGTAATTCGTAGCTCCCCAGATGCTGTCTCCATGGTAGGGGGGCCGCATGTCACCTCCGGCCAGCTCAGAGGCCTGGAGCTGCCATTCAGGGGGGAGAAGACTGGGCCAGCTGCCAAGATTCACCGTCCCACCTACACAAACTGAAGAAATGCATGCTAACAATCCATGATATATGCCGGGTGGTTTCATTCTGGGTCACAAGGTGATGGGTGTGCACACACGCGGGGTGCGGCTTATTTTAATTACCAATGTAGCTATAAAAGGTGGTGAGAAGCACAGGGTGGCAGCTCTGACAATTTATTCATTGCCTTAGTGCTTTGTTGGTCAGTTCGTGCCGAAGGAAGAATACATACTGCATTTCAAACCGTTTCTGTGTTTGTCTGGTTTCATTATCTCTTCGGAACCTGACAGGCACGAGTACTTCTTCATACAGATACATAAATGATGCCTAGCTGTATCTCCACTCTAGGTTGTTTGTTGGTTTGTCTGTATTTTCCCTCCTGTAGAACAGTTTGTCACTTAAAAGAAGGTGGCACTGTTTTTATGGTGCTCTGAAGAATAAGTACTTTCAGAAGGTCTTTGAAGGGTAATTGTATACAATCATTGGTTTCAAAATAGTTGAGTTTTATGGTAATATGATTATTATCATTATCTGATATTATTAAGTTCCTTGTGATGAAAACTGAGTTGTAGTAGCATTTTTCCAACCAACAAATTTTATGAAAAAATATGTTTTGGTGGGCCTTCCACCGTAAATAACACTACCTTCAGCATCTGATGATGTGAGTTATAGCTCATAGAAGTTTATGCCTTTTCATGAAGTTTGTGGTTTGTGAAGAGGTGGTACCAAATTCCTTTCACATTCCACCATAAATCTCTTTATCACATTTCTTTATCACTCACGGACTATGAGTTTTTTGAAGGTTTGAATGCATTTTAATTGTTTTAAATGTGCTTCAGTATGGTTTCTTCGTCATTATTGTTGTATTTGCACATGTGTTTTTAATTCTCTAAACTGCCCATACTCACACTGAGATGGACAGCTACATAAAATCCTTTGAAGAGGTTAATTGATCTTACAAATAAGCACATAAATAGCATATTTGGTAACTTTATGAAATAAGTAAAATAATTGCCAGCATTCTTCCAAACTCCCTTTATGTAAAATCAAGGCCCATATGAAGGTCTGATAATTTGCAGCAACATAATTCAAGCATTCAGAAAATCCAAAAGGAATTTTCATAAAATTGTATACAGGTGCTTGGATTCTTCCAGCAGTGACTAGATATAGATTATAGCTTATCTCTCCTCTCCCCAATGTTTAAATAATTGAAATAGCATAGTATTTTTAAAAAAAATGTCCAACCAACAACAATTGTACTGTACAATTCAATCTAGAAATAAGAATCTAGGAATAAGTATGGTATGAAAGATATTCTTCCATCCCCCTAGCATTGCTGCCAACAAAAACTTAACATGGGAAACTTTTATAAATAGAAGTCAAATGTTTGTTAATACACAGAATTAAATTGACTTGACAATAAGATGTTTGCCATGTTATCCTTTGCTTTATTGGAAATGACAGCATAAATACTTTAATACTATTTAATATTTGTTTATCTTTTTTATTGGAATTTCTCTCTGTGTTCTACATATATTTCCCTAATGTACGTATTTCACCCCAGTGAAGGAAACATACTGAATTATATATACACTCTTGGTTCAAAGGCATGAAATGTAGAATGCAGATTTTTTTTTTTTAAGTAATGAAAAGGTTTGAATGAAATGCTAAAACTATGTCCATGAATCTTTGGTACTAAGAAAAAGCAGTGTAACTACTGACAAAATTCAGGATACAGCTATACTTGTAGTACTTGCTTAATTTTTCTAATTGGGATCAGACTTGGCATCGCTAAATAACATAATCATAAAAAGGAATGTCACGTGATTTCTCTGCTTAGCAATAGCAATTCTGGATTTTCCAGTACTGTTAAGTGAATCCCGCACCACCAATAAGTGATGTCACATGGTCTCCATTTGCAATATCCTGCTGGCTTTCATATTGTTGGAGGCAGGTTACAAAAGTCCTCAATGGTGATTACATGACCATGAGATGCTGAAAAGTAATTGACAAGTGACTGGATTGAAATTGTGTGACTATGTGGACACTGCAATGGCCACAACTGTGAGGAGCTGTCATTACAACATTCATTGCAGTCCTAAGTTTGAATATTTGCTGAACAGGTACTTTTTAAATGAGGACTATTCAGGGGTGTCAAACTCAAGGCCCGGAGACTGGATCTGGCCCACAAGGTACTTAGATCTGACCTGCAGGGCCACCCTAGAAACAGCCCATTTTTGCTGGCAGAGCTCTCAGGCCATCCCAGGCACCCCTGACACAACTGACATATAGCTGGCCACCCCCACCCTGCCTCCTGAGGTCAAACACATTGAGGGCTGATGTGACCCTCAATGAAAGTGCGTTTGACACCCTGATCTATATAGTCAGATATATTGTGATAAATAATATCTCTTTTTAGAAGATTATCCACCATATGTACAAAAGTTACTTAAATTTATATAACTTGCAAATTTCAATATATTTTTATTTTTGCTATATTATGCAGAATAATTACTACTGTTAATAATTACAATCCTAACCATTGAGATCATCTTCAGTTGCACTTCTGTTTTTCTACAATAATGTTTGAAAAGTTTTAAAGTATCTCTAACTAGTCTGCTAACTTGTGATAGTAATGATAATTTGATCCATGAACAAGGGGGAAAAACATTGCTAAGTTTTGCTAAAAGTTAAATATGCACTTACATGTGCTTGGTGGAATATACACATCTATATCCTAATCTATGTTTTAGAAGCTAGCAAATGCAATATTTGTAGTTTTTTTCTTTGAAGTAATTATATTTGAATAATTACTTCTGGATTACCTGGAGCGTACTAGAGCAAGTATGTATGTATGTATGTATGTATGTATGTATGTATGTATGTATGTATGTATGTATTTTATCTCATCTTTAGCTTTCAGATTGGAAGGCTTGAGATATGAATGAGATGAAAGTTGTTGTTTTTTCCTGATCTTAAGTGAAGGGGTTCAGGGCTGCTTCCTTCCAAGTCAATAAGATAATAGTGATTTTTTTCCCTGTATCTTCTTAGTTTGAAAATGTTATCTTTTGGATCAGGTGTTGATATCATCATTCATATAAAAATTACAGTGTTTAGTAAAAGAACGGGAAACAAAATAAAAAAGTCTTAACTAGAAATCAAATACTTGTGCCTCCATGGTAGAACAGATGGAAATATTGAAGGGGAAAAGCGCTGCAGTTTGTCTTGTCATTCCGAGGCATGTAGCAACAATTCCACATGCTCGTGTGGGTTTTAATGCCCTTGCCCACTTTCTACGTTCTTGATAAAACCAGAGAAACAATTAAAAGGTTTTGGGGGAATTACCTGTCAGGTTTCCCCTCCCTCCCTTCTCCAATATCATTACCAGTGCTTGTTTGCCAAGTATACAGCCTGTCGTCTTCTTTTTAAGGATGGGAAGAGGAGGGTGGAAATACGAAGGAGGCATGAATGTGTTTGCATGTAGCCAATCAGGAATATGCGGCTGTTCTTTTGGCTGACTTTCAAAACCAGAAGAAAAGCAGCCACCGTGCTAATTGTGGCTAGGTTTCGAACTGAAAATGTTTTGTGACAGTTGAAAGAATTTAAGGAGGAAGCAAGATCGGTTTAATGTCAGCTGCAATTAGATAATCAAGCTTTTAAATCCTCATCTGTTGATGCCTTACCCAGAGTTAAGGGGGCTATATGCTGGGGGGGGAGGGAGAAGAAGAGTTTCCCTGCATAGAAAGAGCATTTCCAAAGCTAGCAGAGCTAAGGCCTGAGCAAGCTTGCAGGTTGTCTGGGTGCACACTTGCACTGAGCGGTTTTCTTGGCAGCTCTACAGGATGAGGCTCACTCTCAACACAGCCGACATATTGAAGCTGAGAGTCCAGGCGAACCTAGATGCAGAAGGAGAGGCAGCTCTGTACACAATGTAGCGTCTTCTAGGATGGTTGGGCGTCACCTTTCGTCAGGTATTTTATTACTCATTGGCCCCTTTAGAGCAACAAGAGGAAGAAAAAAAGGGAGGGGGGAAAATAGCATCTGCTTCTGTTAAATCAGTTTATTACATAATGTTTTAGAGGCAGCAGCAGCACAGCGTCCTAAGCTTTTGGCTGCCTTTCAGGTTTGATAAAATGGCGTCCTCAGAGAAAGAGCTGCTTGCTATAGATATGCTGCGCTGGGCAGAAAAATGAAGTTATTATTTGTCATTATCTACTGCTGTTTGGTTTTGGAGTGTTAGTATTTCACAGAGTACTCATTATCTAATAATGAAGAATGTTCTCTTTTATGCTGCTCAGCTCTTTTCCTGAACACATTAAAGGTTCAGAGGGAGCATACTTCGTTGCATACCATGGCAGAAAGAGAAGAAGAAGAAGAAGAAGAAGAAGAAAAGAAAATTAGGTTTTTCCACTTGTGTGGCTTAGTATTGGATTCTGTCTGTAATTGAAGCTGTTTTATTTTGAGCTGTCTCTTAACTCTTTCATATCTGCATTAGTATTTCTGGCACAGTCTTAGAATTTAAGCATTTGTACAGTAATTCTTGTTGGACAAACTTACAATTTCCACCTAAATTTTTACAGTTGCAAAATTCAGAACACAGATATAAATACTTCACCTGTTATTATTTTTTAAAAAACAAATCCTTACAGATTTCTAACACCTTTAAAAAAAGACTTGACCCTCAGGTTATACATGCTATAGAAATCAGGGGAAGCCTCTTAATAATAAATAAACTTTTACAGATTAAAATAGATCCTTTGTGCATTTTTAAAAACCTTTTTTGTCTTCATCCTGAATATCCACATTATTATACATAAAATTCATTTTTCATTCTGCTATAGAAATTTTATATATTTATCTAATTTATATACTTAGAACATTGCCTTTTAAAATGACTTAACTGGTCTTTTAAATATATAAGAAACACGATGTTGATTTTAACTTAAATATACCCTTAATTGTTCAATATAAAGAATATTGTACTGCCAAATTTTTATTTTGATGAATCCTAATTTAGATATAGTTTATCACTTCATCCCAAAAATATTCACATTTTGTAATGAAAAATTGCCAATTATTTATAGAAGTCTTAAATATTTTTTTTTCTCTTGGCTTGAGATTTTTCTCAAAATCCCAAATAATCTCTGATAACTACACAATATGTACAGTTTACATTTAATAGTAATTCACATTGCAGAACAAAACATTATTAGAAATTAGCGAATTGATTAATATTTAAAATGTCCTGCGTACATACAATAACCTCTCTTGAATCTCTTTGTAAATAGTTCAAACTACTACTCTTATTTTCTTTGCTTTTCCTAGTCTCAAATGCTAGCTTATGCTTTGCTAGAATAGGACACAAGTAAGAAGACCGCTTGCCCTCTTCTTCCTTATGGATCCGGATTATATTGACCCCTCTGCCCACATTGTACCGTCATTTATACGTATGGGATACTAACCATTACATCCAAGTCTTAATTTTAGCATTTAAAAATCTTTGAAAGTAACATCACTGTAATGTTTGGATCTATTAGGCCTATTGTAGGTGAAGAAAGTTGGTTTTGTTAGTTGAGTCTTATAAGAGGAATCTAAGTATTGAATGTATCTAAAACCTGGATGTATTAGTATAAAGAAGAATTTTTATCATATCTTGGAATTTTTAGTGCATTGTTGTACCATGGAAGACTATATTTTAATATATAGAAAAATCTATGCTTCACCTTACTAATGCCAATCTTATATGCCATCACATAGGCTTTTTTTTCCCAGTTGTGATGTTTGAAATTGGAAATGTGTTTGAAAAATATTGTAATAAGCCATACTTATATATTGTCATTGTCAGGTGATTAATTTGCGTAATATTTGATTTTACAGACCTTGGCCACAGTGGATTGGGAGACAACTATGAGAATACGCACTGGGGACAGCAGCCCACTTTCCGAAGTGAAGCCAGTTGCGGCTGGGATAAAGTGATAATAGACAGGACTGACAAGGAAGCGTGGCCTTCCATTACAGGAACTGAGACTGAGTCTGCCTCAGAATGTACTACAGACACTGACTCTGCCTCCAACTGTGGCTCTGAGAATAGTAGCATGGCTACAGGGAGTGCCCAAGGCAACTTCACTGGACATACAAAGAAACCCAATGGCAATAATGGCACCAATGGAGCACTCATCCAAAGCACTTCTAACCAGAGTGCCCTTGGAGCTGGGGGAGCAAATGGTAATGGAAACTCGACCAGAGTGTGGGGTGTTGCCACCAATTCTAACTCTGGCTTAGCTCACTGCTCTGCTAGTGGTGGGGATGGAAAGATGGACAACATGATTGGAGATGGTAGAAGTCAGAATTGCTGGGGTGCTTCCAACTCAAATGCTGGCATTAATCTTAACCTTAACCCCAATGCCAATCCAGCTGCCTGGCCTGTACTTGGACATGAGGGAACTGTGGGAGCAGGCAACCCTTCCAGTATTTGCAGTCCAGTCAGTGCCATAGGTCAGAACATGGGCAACCAGAATGGGAACCAAGCAGGCACCTTAGGTGCTTGGGGAAACTTGTTGCCACAAGAGAGCACAGAACCACAAACGTCCACTTCTCAGAATGTGTCTTTCAGCGTACAACCTCAGAACCTTAACACTGATGGACCAAATAACACTAACCCCATGAACTCTTCACCAAACCCTATCAATGCAATGCAGACAAATGGACTGCCAAACTGGGGCATGGCTGTTGGCATGGGGGCCATCATCCCACCCCATTTGCAAAGCCTTCCTGGTGCTAATGGGACATCAGTTTCTCAAGTCAGTGGGGGTAGTGGTGAAGGAATGGGCAATTCAGTGTGGGGAATATCCCCAAATAATCCTGCCACAGGAAACAGCAATTCTGGGTTCAGTCAGGGGAATGGAGACACTGTGAACTCAGCATTAACTGCTAAGCAAAATGGATCCAGCAATGCTGTGCAAAAGGAAGGGAATGGAACAAGTGCGTGGGATCCTGCCAGTCCTGGAGTCTTAGCATGGGGCAGGGGCAATGGCAACAATAGCGTTGGTAGTATGCATTCTGGTGCTTGGGGACATTCAAACCGCAGCACTAGCAATGGTATTAATGGTGAATGGAGCAAACCCCCAAACCAGCATTCCAGTAATGACATCAGTGGAAAAGGATCAACAGGGTGGGATAGCTCTAATGTTACCAACCAGAATCCTGCCATGCAACAGGGCAATGATCAAATAAACTCTTGGGCCAAAGCTGCAGCAACTGGCAACACAGGTAGTGAAGGAAGTAATGATAGTAATGGAAGTCAAAATGAAGGCAGTACTGGAAGAGAAGGCCCTGGAGAGTGTCGAAGAAGAGATAAGGGAATGGTAGACCAAGGACAAGTCCAACTGCCAAGGAATGACCTTGACCCAAGGGTTCTTTCCAACACTGGATGGGGACAGACGCCTGTAAAACAAAACACTGCCTGGGAATTTGAAGAATCTCCAAGGTCTGATCGAAAGAATGACAATGGAACTGAGGCCTGGGGTTGTGCAGCTACTCAGCCTTCAAATGCAGGGGGCAAGAATGATGGGTCCATCATGAACAGTACAAATACCTCTTCAGTATCTGGGTGGGTCAGCTCTCCACCCGCATCCGCTCCAACTAATACAGGTTGGGGTGATAACAATAACAAAGCATCCAACGGCCCTGGGGGATGGGGAGAGCTAACAAATTCAACTGCTGTCAATAATGCTGCTGCTGCCAAAAGTGGCCACACTTGGAGTGGGACCACAAATCAGGAGGACAAGTCGCCTACTTGGGGAGAACCTCAAAAACCCAAATCTCAAAACTGGGGAGATGGACAGAAATCAAATCCAGGCTGGACTTCAAGTGGTGGAGATTGGGTTGATTCCTCATCTATCTCTGGACACTTGGGAGATGGGAAAAAGAATGGTTCTGGATGGGATGCTGACAACAGATCAGGGTCTGGTTGGAATGACACTACACGTTCTGGGACCAGTGGATGGGGAAATGGCACAAATAGCAAAGTTAATACAGGTACAAGCTGGGGAGAATCTTTAAAATCTGGTCCCCAACAAAATTGGGCTTCTAAATCCCAGGACAACAATGTGAGTAATTGGGGAGGAGCTGCTTCTGTTAAACAGACTGGATCAGGATGGGTTGGTGGACCACTCCCAGCCAAACAGAAAGATAACAGTGAAGCAACTGGGTGGGAAGAGCCCTCTCCACCCTCCATTCGGCGCAAGATGGAGATAGATGATGGTACCTCAGCTTGGGGTGATCCAAATTACAATAACAACAAGACTGTAAATATGTGGGATAGAAACAATTCTGTAATCCAGAGCAGTACCACAGCTACCACCACTACCACCACTATCAACGCAAACATGGCTGAACCACAGCCACCGCACCAGTCAAGTGCCCAGTCAAACCGGTCCCCGCTACTTGGCCCAGGTAGGATACATATTTTATTTTTATTTTTTTAGCATGAAGTAATAATACTTGTTAACTTATGTTCGCAACCTTAAATATATGTTAATATTTAAGATGAAAGTATAAGGTATAGAAATAGCTTGCATGAAACTGGTTTATTTTCCATCCAAAATGCGAAGCTTGAGCAGATATGAAAGGCTGACAATACAGTTCTAACCATAGCTGCTCGAAATAAAAATATTAAGTTCAGTTAAGCTTAATTTCAGGAAAGTGTGTTTTAGATTGTCACTTGAATTAGGAAAGCAATGTAATTATATAGATTTAAATGACGAGCAGGATTGTAAAAAAAAATTGAAACAGTATCCAACAAAATGAGACTATGGGACACTGCCATTTTTTTAAAAAAAATAGCATTACAAATTCCTTGTTAAAAGTAGAAAAAGTGGAAAAGATGCAAAGGAAATCATATTGGGTAGAGACACTAAACACTAAATGTGTTTAGGATCATAGATTGACAGTTCAGCATCACTGGCTAACACTTCATATGACTATGTCAAGTCCATCAGCACTTCACATAATTGATTCTAAAATGCTATCTTCATAATTTGTGCCATATTTCTCCTCTTTTCTTAGTTCTGTTTTCTCAGATGACCTGTGTCTTGTTTAATCTTTGATTTTCATTATCAGATACTGCATCTGATAGTGTAATAAGGTACTACATCTGAAGGTTTTTGCCAAGGAAATATTTCTTCAGTTATTGCTAACTTAAAATCTGTTTAGTTATTGGAGTCAACTTTTTTTATTCATTAGCTTTTATAAGGATATTTTTGTATGATAATATTGGAAAGCACTGGCATTAAATAAACAATAGGAGCAAAAAAACATTGATAACATCATAATGAAATGTCTGAAAACTTCCAAATCCTTTCTTCTTCTCCCCTCCCCCCCCCCAGGTTTTAGCTTTTTAGACCTCTACAGGAAGACTTCAGCTCATACTTAAAACTCTTTGTTATTTAATTTTAGTTGAAATGTATTTGTGCCATTTTCTGCGTTTCATTTGAAATAGAGGAAATAGCACAAATATTTAAAGAAACAGTTTTCCATTTCATACATTATAAATAGGAATTACCCATTTCTGATAAATATGAGGTGCCATATCTCTAGGAATGATGGAATATGTTTTGATTAGATGTGATAGCCACTGCTTCTTCCAATTACTTTTGGTTTTAAATAACTATTAACTTACTCAAGTGGAACTGGAGTATAGGCAGCTGCAGTATTGTACTCTGCTTGGAATAAAAGAATCAAGCTTGTGAAGGAGAATTTCCAGTTTGTATTTCTACAATTGTTGAATAATTGAAATACCTAATAGTTTAGAATAAAATAGAAATGTGTCTATGGAATATCTGCAGAAAAGTGAGTATAAACCATATTAAGTAAGCAAATAAATAGTTTAATCAAAGGAATACGGATTAAGCCAATAAACTGCATATGTGCTTAAGCAGTTGAGAGCAGATTAAGAGTAACTGCATCATTTATCCAAATATTCCCCTACCACAAACAATACTTGCAGGCCTATAAAAGTAGCAGAAGGGCACCTTTTCTGCCAATTCCCTTGGCTGATCGATTACAAAGTTAGGTTTTTAAAAAATATATAATATGTATTTTGCTTATTGCAACCTCCATGGATTGATAAAGATGTGCATTTATTGGGTAGCTCAGAGGCAATTAAAAATAACATAAATAGTTAAAATACAACATCAAAGTGTAGGGGGGGGGAGCAAAAATGTGGTTCTGATAAAAATATGGAGAAATAAAATATTTAATCACGCTGCAATATAAATGACAGAAGATGTAGAGGTCAAGGTGGTAAACATTCTTAGATTATCTACTGTTATGAAAATCACTGGACACTACAACCCTTCTCCCTATGGACAATCCCCTACCCAAAATCTCATCATAGCTATCCATAGTCAGATCTGTAGGCTTTTCTTTATAATTACATTTGAAGCTGAAGACTCTTTGATGTTTTCATGCAGACCATCTCTTATTCCTCCAAAGAATTGTAGAATCAGATAGCTTTTAATAATAGCATCAGCAGCCTTTCAAATGCTTTCAGAATTTCCTTCATTGTCTGTTCAACCGTCCTGAAGTAGTATTTGCCAGCAGTATGTCAAAATGACAATAGAACCTTAAGGGCACTATCGTTACCCTGTCTTGGTCTAAGGAAAGACTCCTAAAGCGATTAAAGAACTCTAAGAGGGCACTACTTGCTATGACAACAAAAGCAATTTTGATGAACAGGAGCAGTACTCTGTCACTTTCCCTAATCCATTGTCTAGTTGTTTGAATAAATGTTCCTCAGATGGTGTAGTTGGTGCTACAAAGTACTGAAATTTTAGGGGATCATCAGACTCCAGTTTGTATATCAATGGGATAACATTATGTGGCCTTGATTTTAGATTAGTTCTACTAAATATATTAACCAGAGACCAGTAGTACATTTTATAATAATAATTTTAAAAGTTTGCTTCCTCCATGTAGAAGGTATCCCATATGACAACTGTGCAGTTGTCTTCTGAAAAGGCTAACTTGGATGAGCCTTTTTGTAGGATTATTCAGAAGCTATAAATCAAACTTATAAGATAAATGCTTCTCTACAGCATATTTCTGATAGTGTGCATCAGGCTGGGTGGATGGTTTTAAAGACCATTTAATATCATTTTGAATAGAGAACTAAAAACTATCGTAATGGAGATGGGATTTAATTATGACAATTCTTGAAATTCTATTTACATATATTTTATGTCTTTGAAAGGTGATTGGGTATTTTCTCAAGTTTGAGAAAGTCGTTGATCGGTTTTTTCTAAAAATTCTAAAAGTAGCACTATTAAATCACAATAAGATATTATGCATTAAGAATACTAAGTATTACTTACTTTATATCTGGTAATCCTAGAATATTCAAATAAATATGAACTATGTTAGTCATATGACTCCAAGAGCATCCTATATTCTAAATTCTACTAATGTTATGCAACTATCTGTAAGGCTACATTTCCTTTTAGGTTACCTTTGTATAAATGCAGTATTGCTTGCTTTAGTTCATTTGAGAACACATAGCTGATTTTAAAAAAACTAGTCTCCATTAATAAATTATTAATCATATTTTTAAAAACAGTGAAAGAATATATCATCAAACAGTCAAGAGTGGATAGCTTTTCACAGTTAAGTCAACCTGAAGATTTTAAGGAAGTTCAAATAATGGTTCTGGAATGGTTCTTATTTGGACCAGCAAGAATGCTTTACTATATGAATCAGTTTAGTTTGAAAAATTACATTCAAAAATTTTCCAGATAAAATAAATCAGCTTTGAATTATTTTATCTGAATATAGCAATAGCAGTAGACTTATATACCGCTTCATAGGCCTTTCAGGCCTCTCTAAGCGGTTTACAGAGAGTCAGCATATTGCCCCCAACAATCTGGGTCCTCATTTTACCCACCTCGGAAGGATGGAAGGCTGAGTCAACCCTGAGCCGGTGAGATTTGAACCGCTGACCTGCTGATCTAGCAGTAGCCTGCAGTGCTGCATTTAACCACTGTGCCACCTTGGCTCTTCTGAATAATTTGTGTATGTTCCAATACCTCGCAATTTGCCCTCTTCAGTCGGGTTCTGTCATTTTCCATATTGAGCCAATGAAAATACCTGAATGCCTAATTTTTTGGTTTAGAATAATTTTACTAATGACTTGCTTTGCTTGGTTGTAGTGTTTTGTATACATATGTAAATAGTGCAACTATCCATAGCTATTCTTAAAGCATTAGTAGAACTTGGATTTTTCCACAGGATTTAAATATCAGCAACACCCAATTTATTATTTAAGATTTTTCATACTAACCATCATTATGACTTTGCAACTTTTGGGGATTCAGTTTCAACTCTGGAGAACTTTACAAACTATGCATGTCTTAAGGGATGTTATTGTTGTCATATAATTATAATTAATTTGGCATGGCATGAACTCCCTTGTTGTGAGTAATAATTTACACAATATGTGGCTCAGTACACAATGTATTTAGCAATTATTTCTATCTTACCGATTGATTGTTTTTAATAATTACTGAATTTGAAAAGAACCATGGGAAACTGTTCTTTTTCTTTTACAGAGTAGATTTTCTAGTGTTATTATAGTATTGATCCTGATTCAATAGAGAAGCTGAAAGCTTTTAAAAGAATACATATTGGAACATTTCAATATCTTCCCAGCAGCTGTTCTTAAAGGGAATATTAAAAAAAAAATCCCCTACAAACTTAGGCTATGCTGTTTGGAGAAGAATCCATTCAATCTGTAGCTTATAACTTTTCATATTTTTCCTTCTGTATAGTGGAAGTTCCACTTTATACCTCCATATTTGGCAAAATAACATGTGAATTATGATTTATTTTATCAGACTTGTACAGACTTGTAATACAGACTTGTATTTCCTTGAAGTTTCTCTATTTACATAGTATTTACTATCTATTTAGTGGCTTCCTTCATAATATTTAATTGTACTTAATTTCCTGAATGGTAATGTAATTATGGTGGGATATGATTACATAATAAATCAATTAGTGAAGGCTTTTTTAATATAAAGTCCTGTTAGAAGCAATCTCAAATCTATATATGAACATGTGTTCCTTACTTCAGAACTCCTACTTTATGAAACACTCCTATCTATATCCATTCTGTTATGATTTTCTTGTTAGTTATTTTCTGCAGTTTTTCCATAATCCTGTTATTCCTTATTCCATTGCTTTTCATGTCTTTCCCCAATTTTTCAAACCCTTTTTATTTTAGTACCTTTTTTTTTTAAAGCCACGTTATGCAACGTGGCCCTTTTGTTTGAAAAGAAAGTCAACCAGTTTCTGGTGATTGTTTTAGCATTCCACACCAGTTTTAATGTACAAAATGCTAGGTAGATCCTATTATCCTTGTAATAATCTTCTAAAGTCATTCCTTTGTTCTTGGATATGGATTTGTCCAAATGTTTCTAACAGATGGATAAACAGGGATTTGTGCAAAGGTCTTGAAGAAACTCCTTCCACTACCCTAGTTTTGAGATGTACACCACTGAAGAGATGTCATTCTGTAGATGGCCCAGAAATAATTTGCCTTTTTATATATTTGACTACAAGATGTTTCAATACTCTACCAAAATAGTAATACAATTGAACATCCTTCCTTAATACACAATAACTGCTATCAAACTGGATTATTCAAAATAGTCAGTTTAAGGTTTAAAAATTATTGTTTCATGATATATAAAAAAGGGTTGTTGCTGTGTTGAAAATAGGGGGAGAGTGTGTTAGAATAACACATAGCATTAAAAACATTTTAATTAAAAATCAGAGATAAACGTGTATTTTAAAAGCCCTTTTAAAAGTTATGAATGAAGCCAACACTGTTTTTCGCAGGGTGAATTTCAGAGTTTTGCTTTGAATGAATTGGAAAATTCTTGTGACTTCAGTCATCTAAATGAATGAGTAGATGCTTTTGCTTATTGTGGAAGTGTAATATTTTTATAACTTAGTTGTAAGTCAATAAAAATTATATTTTTTTATAACTTAGTAAACTCTGAAAAGATTTGAATGGGAAAAGATTTAGCAAAGCATTCTTACTGTAGTGCAGTGATTCTTGAACCTTCCTTTAAGAAAAGAAAATCTTGTTTAGGTGACTAAACTTTATGTGAGCTTGCTTCAAATTATCTATAATTTTTAAGTAAAATGATTAAAAATGTCATATTAACAATTAATTCTATGTTTTGCTTTCAACATTGCTTTTCAATTTCTGATTTCAGCAGGTTGGGGAGAGATGCCTGCTGTCCATGCAAAGCCTGAAGTTTCATGGGGAGAACCTTCCTCCCCTTCTGCTGCAGTTGATAATGGCACTTCAGCCTGGGGGAAGCCCCCTAGCAGTGGTACAGGGTGGGGAGATAACTCTGCTGAGTCAGCAGGGACATATGGAAGAGTGAGCGCACCAGCTGCTGCCCCAGCACTGTGCAAACCAGGTAAATCGGTAGTTCATTGTTTGGCTTGGCTAAGGTGGAAGAAAAAAATACTGCTTTTATGTTCTTTTTCAATTTAAATAGGTATTCTTTTATGTTGTGTAAGATGAAAGGCTTGTCAGCAGCTAGAATTGCTGTCCTTTTTGTTGATTCATCTGTAAGCTCTCCAATTTTATACCAGTGAAATAAAATATGGTGTTGCTATGATTACAGATGGCAAGATTTAAAGAGACTAGGAAAACTTGCTTAAATCTTCCACTTTTCCCCCCATAGCTTCTAAATCTTCTATGCAAGAAGGCTGGGGCAGTGGTGGAGATGAAGTAAATCTCAGTACAAGTCAGTGGGAAGATGAAGAAGGAGATATGTGGAATAATACTGCTTCGCAAGAGAGCAATTCCTCTTGTAGCTCCTGGGGGAATGCCCCAAAGAAAGGACTTCAGAAGGTAAGACTGAAACAGCTGGGTTACAAGTATCAACAATTTCATAGTCAAATGTTCAAGCAATAATACTGCTTTCTTTATTGAATAACTCAAAACAATTATTATTATACAGACCAATGTACTTTATTATTCTATGGAAGAGTAATGGCCATTATTTCCATGTTTTATTGATGCTGTTGTTGTTATTGTTGTTGTATGAGCTTGGTACTCCAAAGCAGATATGCTTAACAAAATTAATTCTAAGTAGCATGCATTTTGTAGAACCATAAACTTTTATTAAAACCATTTTACAACAATCACATCAATACAAAATAATTAGACTACTAAATTGTTGCCTTATAGTCACATCTCAGCAGACAAGAGTTCCAAAGTGAGGGTAGTTGAGCTGAAAAGGCCAGAGTCCCAGACCTCACTCACACCTTAAGAGAGGAGGATCTACAGCATGCCCTTTTGACCCCTGCCTTTTTGATGGACAGATTCTACCTGGAGCAGAAAGACCCCAAGTCTAGCAAGGATCCAATGTTATTAGAGGTTTTACAGCTAACAGCCAGAATCTTGGTGGAAACACTTTGCTTTGTATCTTTAAAAAGAATATTTGCGATTACTGTGGATCATATCAGTTATGAGTTTAGTTTGCCCATTTGGATGAACATAAATATTGAAATTATCATTTAGCACTTAAGGAAGTCTCACTGTTTTATTACTGTTTGATATATGGAGAAGAATTGTTTGCGGCTGGCATGGCCCATAAACTTAATAAAATATGAATTATTCAGTTAAACCTATGGGAAGGTTATTCCAGAAATATTACTAATTTATAATTTAGTATTCTTATTCTTTAATTAATATAGATACAAGCATAATTTAGGTGTCCACTGGAACGTTGACCTTGTGAAGCAATGTAAGAGCACTGATAGACTTACTAAGATGATTTTTTGAGGGGCTGTAATTTATTTAATCAATCATAGCAATAGCAATAATAATAGCAGTTAGACTTATATACCGCTTCATAGGGCTTTCAGCCCTCTCTAAGCGGTTTACAGAGTCAGCATATTGCCCCCAACAACAATCCGGGTCCTCATTTTACCCACCTCGGAAGTATGGAAGGCTGAGTCAACCCTGAGCCGGTGAGATTTGAACAGCCGAACTGCAGAACTGCAGTCAGCTGAAGTAGCCTGCAGTGCTGCATTTAACCACTGCGCCACCTCGGCTCTAGATTATGTATGTATTTATATTTATGATAGGGTTTATGCCCCAACTTAATCAATCAATTCTTGGTGGCTTATACTGAATAAAGCAAAATAACAACATGTTAATTTCACATGATAGGTTGCTCAGATTAATTAAAAAAACATCTACTTTAATCTGATCCATAGATCAGAGCAAAAGAGAGGAACATGGTGGTAGACCCAAAATTCACTGCAGTTTCTATTTACTGCAGGGGCGTGCAGTCAGGGGAGGCAGGGCCTCACCACTGTCATCATGAAAAGAAAAGAAAAATGTAAAAGGAAAAAGGCTGAGGTAGTTGCTGCCAGAGTCACAGTGGATGACTCTGCTTAGTGCTTAACTGTGTAAAAAAGCCTCTTTAAAAGTGCCTTCTACAGGGGGCTGCAGGAGAACGAGGTGCCTCATTTAGTCTGACTTTATTATCACTCGAGCAGAGCTAAGCAAGGGTTAAAAGCTGAAAATTCTTAATGTAGATGAGGCACGTCGTTCTCTCGCCTCCTGTAGAGGGCGGTTTTTAGAGGCTTTTTAGAGGCTCTGGGATCAACTAGCTCAGCCTGGCCTCAGAGCTCATGCCTTTCTCCTTTTACATTTTTTTTCTTTTCATGAGGGCAGGCAAGAGCAGAGTTGAAATCCTCTCTGAAATAGCTGGAAAAGGTGCGTGTGTGGGGAGGGGGGAGTAATTCAAAAGGTTTGATTGCATGCAGAGCCACGTTACCTTTTCAAACACAAGACACACACAAAGACACACAAACACCTGGATAAAAATATATAAGCCCAGCTTCACTGATTACAAGTTTGAAAAGGCAACATGGCAATCAAAGGTTCGGATCGGAAGGCAGCAGGGGAATAGGGGAGGTTTGGCAGAGGAGCTACTTTCAAGCCATTGGAAAATATATCCAATCCAACTTCTGTGTTTGTGTTTGTTTGAGAGAGAGTGAGTAAGAGAGGGATCCAACTTCTCTGTGTGCGTGTGTCTGTTTGGGGGGGGGGGAGAGAGGAAGGAAGGAGTGGGAGAAGAAAAAGAATGAAGGAAAACTTATTTAGCAAAAATGCTGTCGCTTTAAATCAGAACTGAGCATGCCTGGCTGTGAAATTCTGGGAGTTGAAGTCCACAAGTCTAAAAAAATTTGAAACCCCTGTGTCAGTGCCTCACCAGCTATAAACCTCACCGCAGGTCATTGATTTACTGCCATGTCCAAAATGTTCCATATTCAAAATATTATACTACAGTAACTATATACATCTGTGCCCTACTGATAATTTAAGGGTTATAATGTATATAGGCTGCAATTCTGTATCTACTTAGTAGGAAATAAGGCAGGGCTACCATTAGGTTTCAAAAAGCTCCGTATTTTCTTTGCTGCCATCTCATGGTTGTCCAGATTTGCAAGCTAGGTAGAACAGTGCTAGAGTAAAGTTCATTAAATGTAATAGGATTTTTCTGAGTACCTACATTTAGAATTTGGTTGTCTTATTTCTTTTCATTTTTGTAGGGCATGAAGACATCTAGTAAGCAAGATGAGGCCTGGATCATGAATCGTCTGATAAAACAGCTTACAGATATGGGCTTCCCAGTAAGTTATATTCAAATTTCAACATATTCTAAATGTGAAATTGATTCTCTTCCAAGCATGTCATTAAGATCAGACTGTAGGTGAGTTGACAAAAAAACAGCTGATAAATTTCAAAACAGATACAGAGCATAACTAGCAGATTAGAGGCAATAGCATGGAGTGAGGGACAGAAAGGGGATAACTTCAAAAGTTGAAACCAATATGAAACCAGCTCTGTCCATTTTCTCCAAATGAAGCACTGCTGTACATATTGAAGGAGACTGACCTTGGGTCACAGTGCTCCTTTTGTCATATTTATGAAAGCAATTAATCTTATAGATGTCTGGGATTAGAGGCCCTTTTCATTCTAAAATAATTGGCCAAAAGCTGGTTAAAGGTAAAGTTGTTTAGCATATAGAAGATGGAAACTTGTTAAGAACCAGTTTCCTTTTACAAAATTAAATCTTATCAATATCTGAGAATTCTATTTCACTTTAAGAGATTTTTTTTTAATCAGATTAAAGACCCCTGAGGATATATTTTTGATATCAGTTGTAAATTGCCTGAGGAAGTCTTAATGTAATTAGTAATTTGTTACAAAACAAAAGATTTATTAGTTTTGCAGCTTCTTTTGTATGTCCAGTGTAACATTTTTTTCCATGTCATTCTTCCAGTCTGTCATTTTTAAATCCACTTTCAAAGTAATCACAATCAAAACCTGGCTGTGCCGGCAGGCCTGGGTTTGATGAGTTCCCCTCCCCTCTCGACTTGTATGGCCGTATGACTCTTGTGTATTTTAATTATATGTATTGTGTTTGTATCCCCTTTCCCCTTTTGAGTTGTTTGCCACCCTGAGTCCCTCCCGGAGAAGGGCGGCATACAAATAAATTAAATCTGAATCTGAATCTGAAGTCAGATAATCCTTGTCCTCTCAGATGCAAATAAAATTAGCTTCTGGTTCCATTGTTCGAAAATATCCTTCAATGTGTCCAATGTTAATATATTTTGTTTCATTTTGTACAGACAGTCCCTGGGTTAAGAGCAACTGACTTAATGGGCAACCCATACTTACGAATGAGCTGCCTATTACTAAAACTGGCAGATGCATTGTCCTTTCTCAAGCCAACGAACCGTCGAATCTTTACAATATTTTTATGATCTATTGAAGCTGTGTGTTTTTAATATACAGCCTGTTTTCAGTAGTTCTTTAAAACATTGTGGAACTTCCGCTGTTCATTGACTTGAGGAAAGTGAATGCCATCCACCATTTTAGTAATTGTACCCCAAATGGCAACCCATTTGTAAGTAAGAATTTTGACTTACATACAAATTCAAGTGAATGACAGAGTTAGGAATCAAATTCATTCTTAACCTGGAGGGATGCCTGTAATTAGCAAGTTGAGTAAGTTGAAATTAAGTTTAAAAATCTTGCTCAAAGTAAAAAGGTATTCTACCGCAAATTTGTGAAAGAGGAAGAAGGGCTTGGGTGCAATCCTAAAACATCAGCATTGACAAAATCACTATCAATCAATTGCAGAAAACAGCTTTGCTTGGAACAGCTTACATACCGTGACAATACCTTTAACACTATCAAACAACATCTCCCTATCCCAGGTCTTTGGGAAAGATTCGATCAGGGGATTTAAAATGCCAACTCTTCTCTATAAACATCTGGCTGACCATGTAATGGACCAGAATTTATTAAATTTGTATGCCCAATTCTCAGTGACACTGATTGATTCACGACAAAATCAATAAAAGATAAAAGTTGGCAAGAATGATAAAGTGATCAGTCTCACTCTTCCTTGCCAAAAGCCTTGATGAAAAAAGAAGTGAATGAGAGATAATTAGGAGAAAAAAATCAAAACACCAGTAGACTGGGTGTATGGAGAAAACACTGAAAACCCTAGCATTTGATTGTTCTGCAGATTATTGGAAGTGGATTATGCTAGGGTCATGATGGCGAATCTATGGCACCCATGCCGGAACTGACACATAGAGCCACACGAACTGTTGCCTGCTGCTCTTTTGGGTTCAGGTGCACCAGCCAGCTGGTCTTCACTTGCGTGGGAGTGCCAGAAACCGGAAGAGCAATAGTCGCCCAGTGCGTATGCACACGCTGGAAAGATGATCTTCCGGTTTCCAGCACACGCATGTGCACCAAGTGGCTGCTCTTCTGGTTTTTGGCATGCATGCACATATGAAGACCAGGTGGCTGGTGCACATGCATGCGCCAGAAACCAGAAAATCAACTTCCTGGCGTACACATGTGCACTTGCCAGCTGCTCTTCTGGTTTCTGGCACATGCGCTCCCGTTTCAGCGCTCAGTGCCAAAAAGGTTCAACACTGTTCTAGGATATGGTATGAAGCTTATAGTATGAAAACAAACTATCTTTAAAGTTAAAAAGCAAGCAAACAAATGAAAAAAATCTATATATTAAATTTACAGTCACTATTTTACTAGAAATATTATATAATATTATATATTGCTATAGTACAATCAGATACAAAATATTATTTAAAATATAAAATATGTGCCAAAGAAGAACATATTGCTTCATCCTTAGGTAGAAATTATTACCTTTTCCAGAATGGACAAATTGTACATTTCTAAAAGCCAATCTAATATCTAGTATAATGTCACTTTTCCAATTTTTCATTATTATTCTTAGACATCTCACATGCACTGTACAGTCATAATTCCTGATTCCAAAGCTTTGATGAATAATTCAACATCACATTAACTTCTTTAACATTTAAAGGTTTTCCCATAAATCTACTTATGTGCATTAAAATACTATTTCAGAAAAGTATCTTATGTTCAATGAACTCTTGAAAAAAAAATTACATTACATCTTTAACAAAAAAGTCTAATGTTTTTTGAGTATATTCTTTAGGGTGTTCTCATTTATTGTAAATATAATTATTTTTATGAATCAGATTTATTTTCAAATCTGTTGATACCATTTTAACATTTATAAAAATATGAAGGCCATTTTGCCTCTTTCTAGTTCTTTGGTCCATATTTGAAATATCCCAGTAGTGCCTACTTTAAATATTCTTGATTTTTGATAAAGTTACGTTCTGAATTTATCTTCTGAAATCATCTCTGCCTCTATTACATATTTCTATACAATTGTTTCAAAACAGTAAAGCTCCTGGCCTAAGTGGTTATTCAATGGAATGGTACAATGCATTTGCAAATTTTCCGGCCATTACAATCACAGTTCATTGAAAATGTAATAGTTTAGTAAAAAAAAAAAAAAGATTTATTGGGTGTTCCTAAGATAAAAATGGACTGCAAGAAAAGAACCCAGATCAAAGAGTATCAAAAAAACCCTTCATTTCAACCCTGAGCTAGAAATATTCTCCTCTATAGAATGGACTATATTTTTTAAAACAAATGATTATTAGATGTGATCTCCCAAGGAATTTTGTTCATTGGATTACAGTTCATTATCTGCATTAAAGTAATAATAAATCAAAAGATTTCTGACTATCCCCTTTCGCCCTTGCTATTTATTTGATTGTTGAACTTTTAGCTGATACTGTAAGGCTATCTTTGGACGTTAAAGGCACTGTTTTCAGGGTGTGTACAAATAATTTAATATGCTGATGATATTTTGTAGATTTGGAGACGTATTTCATGTTTTTGCCTAATTTTATAAAAACTTCAGTATTTCAGAGAGTACTGTGTCTATAAGATTAACTAAGATAAAACTTGCTTACTTCCCTTAGGCTCTAACATCACACAGTTATATAGAGTGTTGGTTTTGTCATTTCTATATATTAAGTATCTTGGATTTTACATTTCTCAAAATATTTCTAATATTTGATGTGGAAATAAATACTTTGAATTTTTTATTTAATAAAATGAATGGGATATAAATAGAGAAACTAAAATCTCCTTAAGTTTGTGGGGTAAAATGAATATTATTAAAATTAATATTCTTCACTTTATTTATGTCCTTAGAGGTATCATAATATGAATACCAAATAAACATTTTCTTCAGATTGACAGGCTACTTAATTTATTTGCAATAGTAGTCCACCAAGGTTTCCATTAGCTAAATTGAAATTACCATTTGAGGATGGTGGCTTTAATTTATCTGATTTGAAAACTATCATTCGGTTTATATTTTATTAGCATTGCAAATTAAAATTTAGTGAAATATCATCCTCTATGGGTTATGTTGGGATTTTATTATTTATTCCCTTTGTGGTCATGACAAGTTCTTAGAACAACATGTATTAGAAAGTACAATTGTTCCCAAGCTGTGAAAACTTTGGGGGCCATATTGGGGCATAGATTAGTTTTTGATAATCACACTTAAGAATATTTAACTCTCTGGAAAATTACTGTTTTAAAAATGGGTGTAAAATGTTATTGGAAAGTGTGGGCAACATCCAGGATAATGACTTTAAATCAGTAATTGTATAATCATCATCTTAAGGATTTTTCCCAATTCCAAGTTGAATTTTTCTAGTTCACAACAGTTTTCAACTTAAGCATTTTTTGATGGCTCAGAATAGGCTAGATCATGGGTGTCAAACTCAATTTCATAGGGGCACGCATCAGGATTGTGTTTGACCTCAAGGGACCCAGATGTGTGTGACCAGGGTGGATGTGGCCAGCTCAAAGTCACTTGTATCAGGGGCGCCTGTGGCGGCCCAAGCACTCTGCCAGCAAAAACTGGCTCACAAGCTCCGTTTGCAGCTGCAACAGCCTCCTGCAACCCTCTGCCAACAAAAATGGAGCATGGGAGAGCGGCACGTGGCCTTCATGAGCTCTGTTTTCAGCTGCGACGGCCTCCCTCTGCCAGTGAAAACGGAGCTTGGGAGAGCCATGTGCAGTCCACCTGAGCTCCATTTTTGCTGGCAGAGGCATCACAGGCCAGTCCTTCCCTGTTTCTAGAGTGGCCCTGTGGGCCAGATCTAAGCACCCCGTGGGCCAGGGGTATCTTGAATTTGATACCCCTGGGCTAGATGCCTTGGCCATTTCAGAGGTATTTGAGATTCTTTGTATTACATGGAATCCATGACATGGGTTATGGGCTAAGATTGCCAAACAAACAACTGCCAATTTGCTTATTTCCAGTTTGGGAGCAGACTAGAAAACTGGACTGGGGGACATATTTTTCATAGTAGATTTGAAAGTTGGTACCATGGCTATTTCCTATTCCAAATGGTTGAACCTAAAATTGATATTTTAAGTTTTCCAGTTTTTTCCAGTTCACCATCTGTTGCACACCTAGACTTTTCTTGATCTGCAGGTCTTGGCAGGTGATCAGTTGTATGTATCTCTTTGCTATGAAAAGCTTTGTTTGCTAGTTCAACACATTAACCTGCTATTTGACCACAGGGCACACTCCCTCCCCCACTTTAGTTGCAAATATCTGAATATTAGCTGTTGAAATGTCAGTTATTATCACCTCTTAACATAATAAGGAGAATATACTTGAGGTGCTTGTAGAATGTTCTCATAAAAAGTTATAAACTCTGTTTTTTGTAGTTAGCGACCAACACATTTTCTTATTTTTGCAGAGAGAGCCAGCAGAAGAGGCCTTAAAGAGTAACAGTCTGAATCTAGATCAGGCCATGAGTAAGTACTTTTGTAAATGATACACCTGTAGATATGAGTGAGGATTGTTCTGTTTCAGTGAAATAAATTGCATTATTTTAAAACCATTTTATGTATTGTATTTTTCGGACTATAAGACGCACCGAGTATAAGACGTACCATGATTTTGAAGATGTAAATTTAAAAAAAAGGTTTTGCACTCTGCATGCCTCCCAAACCCTCTGCACACCTCATTTTTTTGCAAAACAAAAGTGGGGGGGGCATGCAGAGCTTTAGGAGGCTTATAGAGTGATCCTGGGGTTTGGGGAGGGGCAAAAATGAGCAAAAAAAGACCCATTTTTCACAAAAACAGGCTACTTTTTTTTCCCAAAGAAAAGGGGCATACAGAGCTATGGAGGCTGTTAGAGTGCTCTTGGTGGCTGGGGTGGGGGCAAAAACAGCCCTCCCCAGCCCTCAGGAGCACTTTGCAAGCCTCCCAAATCGTCAGCACATCCATTTTTGCAAAGGGGACAGGGTTTCGGTAGGCCAAAAATGGTGTATTCGGTGTATTAAACGCATCCAGATTTTCACCCTCTTTTGGGGGGGGGGAGGTGCGTCTTATACTCGAAAAATACAATAAGAATTGGGTAGGCTTAAATCTGTACTAATTCAGTGTTTTAGAAGAGCATATTTATTTTAAATTTAAAATCTATTTATACTAAGAAAAGTAGTGAAAGCAATATAAATGTTACTTCATCTTGATTTAGATAAAGATTCCTAATTTTCTCATCACATTTTCATATTTGCTTTACCATTTACAGGTGCTCTGCTGGAAAAGAAGGTGGAAATGGACAAGCGTGGAATGGGAGTAGCTGACTACAATGGAATGGTCACCAAACCCCTTGGCTGCCGCCCACCACCGATCTCCAAAGAGTCTTCCATGGACCGCCCCACCTTCCTGGACAAGGTAGGGGCAGCATTCTGTGTGTTTCCTAGCTTGCTTTATACAAATTACTTTGATACTAGTTGGCCTTTGAGTCCTTCTAATAGTATAGGTTTTTAATAGGCATGTAATGGATAGGTATATGAACAGAAAATTATTGAATTAAATTTCTCCACTTTATGACCAAATTGGTATTTCACATTGCTCTTATCAATAGTTGTTGAAAACAAAATAAAATCAATCAAATGTGTTAAATTCCAATTCTTTTAGAGTTTTGGGTACCTTTAAAATTAGTTTTTATAGATTTTGCTGCCCATATTTAAATTGGCACTTATCAAAGAGATTAAGTTTAGAGCCATATGTTAACTTCCTAACAGCATTCCATGATATGTTGGATGTAAGCATTAGTTTTACAAAGTAGAGCACTTGTGATTAGCAGAAATACAGGATATTAAATACTGTTTGTATTTGAGACTCAAGGCAGGATTGCAAAGAGCAGAGGGAAGAAATCTTTGAACCTGTTAGTGTCATGCAAGCTGCAATTTGTGGAGCATGATGGATATCCTTGCAGAATGTTAAGCATGTTGAGCTGAAAGGCCTTGAGGATATGACTAGAAAATGTCAGGGTCCTCCCTTAGGGCTTTCCAGCATTAAATAAACATCAATTTGATTGATAATAAAGACACGTGGAGGCTTCTGGGGGGCAGAGTGGAGGGGAGAACCTCTAGCAGGATTTATTTAGAATTTCAGAGATTTTTTATATTTGATTGGCATTGAACATTGTTTTCCCTGCTTCAGGAATATAGAGTATTCTTTGATAATCTGAGTGAATAGTGAGAAGATAATGCAGGTTAACTGTAAAATAATTATTTTTAGGAAGTTAATGAAGTGCATGTATTCTTGAAGTTACTTTTGTTTGCAAAGTACAGAGCAAGTTCAATGCTTCTTTTCCTACCAATTCCTTCAGATTTTAAGTTGAACGGTATTTCCCTGCTTAAGAGGATTTTTAGGCATCAAAAAATTAAAATATATACTGTATAACGCATTGTAGAGTTCATTGTAATAATTCACCATGAAGTGAATCGCATGAGTGGCCACATGAAAATGCATATATGCGAAGGTCCTTAAAGTCATACCCTACACCTACACTTGCCCTAGCTTCCAGAGCTCTAAAATGTGCAGAACCTGCTTTGTGGCATGCAAAGCCCTTTATGCCACATTGCTAGGCTGGAACTGGGGCAAGGCTTCACGCTGCATCGAGACTCAGGGGCTCTTACAAACCCAGAGCTGTGTCACACCAAGAAGCCCCAGCTACCCAGCCCAGCCCTAGCCTCAGGTCGCCTTTGCCACCCTTTATTCCAAAGCCCTGCTGCTCTACATTCTGTTGTTCCAGCTGACCTTCACCATCTTCCTGCTCCCCCTTGCTGATGAGGTATGCATGATCTGGTCCTTCAAGAAGCAGCTGCTAGCCATATTAGGCCATCTTCCCCAAGTCTCGTGAGGAAACCTCTGAGCATAACCTGAAAAGAAGTTTTGTGTAGCCTGTAGCTCCCTTGTGGTGGAAGCATGCTGGCCATGCTTATCAGATGCCAGAATAGGAAAACAATGGAAGTCAGCTATCATAGCAGGGGCCACAAAGTGCTAGGGGGAGGACATAGATGGCATGGTGATAGGTGGGTGGTGAGAGTTAAAGCACCCCTGTTGTCATAAGTGTGAAAAGGCTGCCAAGCACCTGAAATTTGGGGACTCGTATGTCCCTTCATTCAGCCCCACCATAACTTTTAAACAGTTACAGAATAAATGAACATAGTCTTGGACAGCCTGTATCCGTCAGAAGAAAAGCAGAGAAAGGATAGAGCACTTGTATCCAAAATTTGCTCTTATTCATCTATTATTATTATTATTATTATTATTATTATTATTATTATTATTATTATTATTATTATTATTATACAATTGTATCACAGCGGCCAGTTGTTTCGCCGGATTTGGCATTGGTTACTAGTCGGGCCTCACCCAGGGGCCTAGGACGTCGTAACATATTTTTGTAATATGCGTGCAGATTATTATTATTATTATTATACAATTGTTTCACAGCGGCCAGTTGTTTCGCCGGATTTGGCATTGGTTACTAGTCAGGCCCCACCCAGGGGCCTAGGACGTCGTAACGTATTTTCGTAATATGCGTGCAGTTCCAAGCAGTGCGGCTTTTTGCATTTAACTGATGGTGATTTTGTCAATTTTTAACTGTTTTAAATGTAATTCCAGTGCTTTTGGAATAGCACCCAGTGTGCCAATTACCACTGGAATTATCACTGCTGGTTTGTGCCATAGTCGTTGAATTTCGATTTTTAAGTCCTGGTATCTTGCGATTTTTTCATGTTCCTTCTCGGCGACCCTGCTATCACCTGGTATTGCAATGTCTATGATTGTGACCTTATTTTTCTCAACCAGTGTGATGTCTGGTGTATTATGCGCCAGTATTTTGTCGGTTTGTATACGGAAATCCCACAAGATCTTGACCATCTGATTTTCGGTGACTTTTTCAGGCTGATGTTCCCACCAGTTTGTTGCTGTTTTAATATTATAATTTTTGCACAAATTCCAATGGATCATTTGTGCTACTGAATTGTGCCGCAATAATAATAATAATAATAATAATTATTATTATTATTATTATTATTATTATTATTATTGCTGAATTCTTGCTTTTGGAACAGATGCAAATATTTCAAAGTTTTTTCTGTCGTTTACTCTTCTCCTTGAATAGTTTCTTTAATTTTGAGACAGATCATAGTTTAAGCCAAACAGATAAACTATGATTTGTGCTATCTCTACAAAGGAAAGTAGAAACTAGTTGCTGGTTTTAACTTTAAGCTTTGCAAGTAGTTCCTATAAAAGAGAGTATTTATTGCTCCGGGTTGAATTGTGCAGTCCTTTGTGTTCTGATTTTTACTTTTTCTCCCCTCCACCCTGTCTAGAGGACAAAGAAACCACCATAGTAAGTAGGCAGTTAATGAGATTTCATTGGTTGTTCCTTGAAGGATCAGAATTATTAAGTGTATCACTGGAACTGAAATAAAAGTATCTGTTTCTTCAGCTTCTTAAGAAAACTGTCATTGTTAGAAACATAATTATATCCTGGTTTTTGTTGAGACAAGCTTGCTGTGGAGATAGTTACCTAGAGCATTATGCACCATTATTAAGCCTAAATATTTATGCTCAGTCCTTTTACCTGAACAGTCAGATCTATATAATTGTGTTTATGCTTCAGACTGCAATTGACAATTTATCCAAGAATCCTATATAGTATTTGGATTAAGGCGCCATGCTTTGAGATGAATTGTCATAGCAATCTCCTTGTCTTCTTTCCCATTTCCTAAACTACTAACTGATTTTTTTTAAAACTTGACTGTTTTACAATGCTTTCAGTACTGCGCTAGTATAGTCTTTTCTAAAGTCTTGCTCATTCACACAGTGAACATGAGATTGTATAGAGTGCTAATAGAATATATTTTCCTAACAGCTTTTTTGCAGGTTAGAATTTACCTAAATTACAGATGATTATGCATATTGCCAGAGGCTAAATAAGAGATCACTGAAATTTGGCAGTTTTAATGTCACAAAAGTGATTATGTTCCAAAATAGTAATGATGCAAAAATGCAGTGTTTAGTTTTCTTCAGAATTACTGTATGTCTTTGGGATAGTTTTAAAAAATAGAAAATAAAATAATTTGATATGAAAGTAGAAATTAAAAATAGAAATAGTATTTTTCCCACGGGAGGACATGCAGTTATTCCAAATGAGGCATGTAATGTTTACAATGTAAGTCCTGCCTTAAAAGTGTTTCAACAAGACTTTGTTGCTTTTCATATTTGAGAATGATTATATATTTAAAATTATGCATTTAAAATTTTCAAAGCAAAAAGTAAAGACAAACAGTATCTTAATTCTGTTTCTCTTTTTCTTCTTTCTTCCACTCCATACTTTTCATTATGTATTCCTCATGCCTTTTTAAACAATATTTTGATCTTTTATTCATCCATGTTCCACTTATATTTCCATGGGAAACTGTTTTGTGCACTGTCTGTACCTGGACACTGCACACAGCTCACCCTTTCTTTTTTCAATCAGGATGGCGGCCTAGTGGAAGAGCCCACTACTTCACCATTTTTGCCTTCACCAAGCCTGAAGCTCCCCCTTTCAAACAGTGCACTCCCTAATCAGACCCTGGGTGGGATTGCCTCAGGGCTGGGCATGCAAAACTTGAATTCTTCTAGACAGGTAAGGTACCTTTTCAGTGACAACTGTGTGAAAGTCGGTTGCTGTCTTAGTAAAAGGAATATGTTTTTTTCCTATTTCAATATCCTTTTTTCATATGTAAGTAATAAATGAGTCTAAATCAAAACATAATTTGGCATCTAGACCTTCTTCAAAGGGAAATCATTACTATAGGAGATAAACAAAGGCCTTTTAGCTAAATATTATGCCTTTGCTTTTCTGCTGCTACTTTTCTCCACAACTCTGCTTCTATTTTTTTTCTTCCCTGCTGCTTTTCCACAGCATACCTGGATAGTGTTACCCTTTTCTGTGATCTTGAGTGACAACAGAAATCACACTTCTCCCAACTTGTAATCCTCCTCTTCTTAGGTTTCTTCTTTTCTCCTCCTCAAACAATTATCATTTACTGTGTTGAGGTTATTCTGACCCCCAAGCAAGCTTTCGACTGCAGTATTTGGTTACTAGTTGGGATTAAACCATTTTCTATTTTCATTTCACTCAGTCAGTAGAGTTGGTGTTACTGCCAATCCTGAGTGAGAAATCAGTTCTTAGCACCAGAGAAATTGAATATTTCTACTCACGCTATTGTTTATGGGGTCTTCAGCTTTGTTAGGCAAGTGGGCACCTTTGGAATTTTGAGAGTGCATTATAAGTACTTTCAGAAATCATAAATATATTTTCAGTTCTTGGGAAACATTCTGTCTTCTGCTCCTTTGAATTTATGTCCTTCCCTATCTTTGAGGTAAAAAAAAATCCAGAAAAAATCGTTCAAGATCTCCTCTACAAGGCAGAGATGGAATGGAATTCCCAATATCAATTACATTATACTTTCCTGAAAAACAAATACCACTTTGCCAGAATGCCAACTGTTGATTTTAAAGAGGCATGCATACATGAGCACATGTAAACACACGCATTCTTAGTCTTCCCTGTTCATTTTCCACTGCACCACTCCATACCTATAGGATAATCTCTGTGAAGTCCTCCTACTGCCTACTTTTTTCCTGCATATCAACCAGTTATTTTTTTAAATGTCCCAGTATCTGATGTTTTGCTCTGCAGCATGCCTGTTTCCTATTTATTTATTTGCTTTTTGTTCTATTTGAAAAATATTTTAAGACTATTTGAGGAAGAAAAAAAGAAAGACCCTAGCATTATGCCCAGTAAGGTTCCGCATTACATTGGGATCCCCTTGCTTTCTTCATTATGCTAGTTTTCATACTGATTCTTGTGCATTTAATAATCGCTAATCTATTAAATTGAGTCAGTCAAAAACTGCATAGTATATCTAGAGCAGGGTTAGGCAGTCTTTGAATCTATCATGTAATTAAGTTGCAACTCAGCATTATATAAGGCATCAAGATTGTATTGATAAAGCTATAACTCTTTTACTTTCATATACACTGTACTGAGCTGAATTATTTCCAGGCCCAATCTGCTCATTTAAAAACCCTAAAAGTATGGGAAAGCCTTTTTTTTAAAAAAAAAAAGGAAACATGTTAAGGACTTTCCTTACATTTTTATTGTTGTTTACTAACTTCCTACCCAAAAAAATGTTATGGGTGAGTACCCACAAGTATATAAATAAAGGCAATTTACAGAACAGTGAATACTACAAGATAAGATTAAAATGTAGCATAGAAAGAAAACAAGCAAAACCAACAGTTTAAAAAAATAAGCAGATCGGAAAGCAGCAGATCACTTAGGAAGTTTGCAATTTCCATTAATATTACATGTTTTTTTCCTTCTCTAACTTAGGTATCTTTTGCTAATCTTAAATATGAGACAGTTAAGAAAAAATATGTACAAGGAAGATGCCTCAGAGCATGTTCAGCTTAAGTTTCTATGTGGACCAAGTGACTGACTCTTTTGCACAGACTTAGAGTTAGTAAGGAAGAAATTTAGCCATTCATTTTAAAATACTTTGAAAAGAAAGAAAGAAAACCTGAAAATCTGTCTCATCATACCAGTGTGACAGATAGAGCCATCTCTGTTATAGTACCAGGTTTCTAAAGAACACTTAGTTGATTCTAGTTAGTAATAAAGGAAATGCAGTATCCTAGTACTATTTTCACACATTCATCGAAACTGTTATAATAAAACTAAAAACAAACAAAAGTTTTTAGAAGGAAATAACTCTATTATCTATCTATCTATCTATCATCTATAGGGATTAGAATGTGGAAAACATTGGCTTCTTTGTTTATTTTACTTGTATTTCTTTAATTTACAAAAGAGAGGAACAAAAGAAAAATAGAATGACCATTAGCTTACCTGAATGGTCGCTCTCTAGGTGCTGCAAGAGTGTCCAAGCATGGGTTAACTTCAGCTTGCTGCCCAAGGACTGAGTTCCAAGTTTGTGTAGCCACACCTCCTGCTCTCTTTAGAGGCTCAGTTTAAAAAACGAAGGTATGAGACCTAGAAGGATGCTGTAAGGAGTAAGGCCTATGCCATGGAGGTAATGATTCACACACCTGCAGGTGACCTCAGGGCGGGGTTGGGCACTCCCGCAGCGCCTAGAGAATGACCATTCAGGTAAGCCAACGGTCATTCTCCTAGGCGCTGCTTAGAGTGTTCAAGCATGGGACATACCCAAGATATGTAGTCCCAGGGTGGGAAGAAGGAGTGTTGCAGGAGCCGTGAGGACTTGCTGTAAAACTCTCCTTCCAAATAAAGCCTCTGCAGAGGCAAAGGAGTCCAGTCTGTAATTCAAAATGAATGGTGACGGCAAAGACCAGGTAGCTGCCCTGCAGATCTCTTCAATAGGCTCTTGAGTGGCCCAGGCTGCCATATTCGTGGCGCTCCTCGTGGAGTGTGCTGTTATACGAGGAGGAACAGGTCTGGATTGTTTCTTGTAAGCCAGCTTGATGCAAGCGCGCAGCCAACGTCCTATGGTGGAAGATGATACCTTCCTGCCCATGGAGGTGGGCTGGAATGATATGAAGAACAATTTTGACTTGCGAAAGGAAGCTGTCCTCTTTTTGTACACCTGCACAGCGCGGCGCACATCCAATTTATACCAGATGTGCTCCCTGGGATGACTGGGGTGCGGGCAGAAATCAGGGAGCATGACCTCCTGCGTTCTGTGGAATAATGTTAATTTTCGGTAGAAATGCTGGATCCAATCGCAGAATTACTCTGTCCGAATGTACAATACAAAGGTCCTCCCTAACAGAGAGTACAGCTAGCTCCAAAATTCTGTGCGCTGAAGTGATGGCTACGAGAAAGGCGGTTTTGAACGACAAATGTCATAAGCTAACAGAGCGAATTGGTTTGAATGGCACCGATGTTAAGGCCTGCAATACAACCGATAAGTCCCAAGTTGAGTAACGGTGTACCGTCAGAGGGCGTAGGTTGGTAGCCCCCTTAGGAAACTGAGAACCCTTGGGTGTCTGCTGAGCAGTTGAGAATCGTCTCTGGACAAGATGGTGGCTACGGCTGCTGTCTGTCTCCGAAGGGTGTTGGGGGCAAGGCCCTTGTCCAACTCCTCCTGGAGGAAGTCCAGAATTTGTGGAATTGTTGCTGCTGTGGCATCGATGTGATGGGACTGACACCAAGAGGAGAAGATAGCCCAAGTTGTGTCATAGATCCGCACAGTAGAAGGTCGCCTGGATGGTATGGATGACCTTGTCAGAGAAGCTATCCCGCCTCAAAAGGTTCCCCTCAAGTGCCATACGGCTAACTGAAGCCATTGAGGATCTGGGTGTGGGGTGGCCCCTTGGCTGAGGGAGATTTGCTCCTGAATTATGCGCCAGTGCTTGGTCACTGACAAGCTGACAAGGTCGGCGAACCAGGACCTCCTTGGCTAGTGCGGGGCGACTAGCAGTACTTTGGTGCCCTCCAGCAAGATCTTCCTGATCACCTGAGGTATCAGTGGGAGGGGCGGAAATGCGTATAACAGGTTGGGAGGCCAGCGGCATCGAAGAGCTTCCGTCCCTTCCAGCTGGAGCATTGGAATCTTGAAAAGAACCAGGGGAGATGTGTGTTCTCAGGACTGGCGAACAGGTCTACCATCGGAAGTCTGAACCTCTGGGTCAATTGGTGAAACAGAGACGGATGAAGCTGCCATTCCGAATTGCTGATGGTCATTCTGCTGAGCCAGTCCTCTACCACATTCTCCTCCCTGAAATGTGGTCCATGCTTATGGACTGGAGGTGGCGCTCTGCCCACTGCCCCAGGGCTTCTGCCTCCAACATCAGGGCATTCAATTGAGTTCCGCCCTGGTGATTGACGTAGGCCTTGATGGCGATATTGTCCGTCAGTAGCAGGACGTGAGACCCTTCGATGAACTGCCGGAAGTGGTGCAGGACTAATCTGGTGGCCCTGAGCTCCAGCCAATTTATGGTGTGGGCGAGCTCCGCCGGAGACCATCTGCCCTGCATCACGTGCATCTGCAGGTGGGCACCCCAACCGTACAAGCTGGCATCTGTTGTTATGACCAGGCACTCTGGTTCCTTGAAGAGGGACCCCTTCTTCAGCACCGCTGGAGCAACCGGAGCACCGGTGGAGGAACACTCACCATCCTTTTGGTGTTGCTGGCCTTCCATCGCTGAATCAGAAGCAGGAACCACTGAAGCTCCCGTGCATGCAGTCATGCCCAGCCAACCACTGCAATGCACAAGATCAACTTACCAGCAGCTGGGCTAGAGTGACAAAAGGTGCTAACCTGGACCTCCAAATATGACGCACGAGCAACGTGATTCTGTCCACTCATTCTTGTGTGAGAAACACCTTGCAGATTCTGGAGTCAACCACCATGCCCAGATGCTGGATTCTGGAGATTGGCATCAGGTGGCTTTTCTCCAGATTGCTGGATGCCGTCTGCAGTGCCCTGAGAAATAGCGCGTGCGACCACCTCCTGCATTGCTGGGGACAACTCAGAGCCTGGATCCTGAGAGGGACGTGTGACCCCAGTTCTAGGCTCCGGAGGAGGGAGTTCCTCCTCCAACAGAGAGCAGGCCTCCTCCGTGTAATCCTCCTCCAGTGAGGAGGCAAGGGACCTGGGAGATGCCCTAGAAGGATTGAGCGAAAAACCAAAATCTCCTTCTTCTGCCAGGGATGGTGATCTATCCTGCTGGTTGGTAATTGCGGAAGGAGCTGCAGGAAGCTCAGCTGGTGGTGCCTCCCTGACTTGGGCAGTTTGCTCCTGGGCAGATCGTGCCCTTTGAAACTGCCTTTCCAATATCTTTTGTCGCCTCTCAGTCAATCTTTCTTCTGCTTTGGAAGCCTTCTTGTTTTGGTGCTGTTTCCCTTTTGCAGGGCGACTTGCACTGTTCCCCTTGGCAGCAGGATAAAGTCTGCTGCGTTTGTTGGTGGAACGACCTGTCTGATCACTGACTTCAGCCACACTATTGCTGGCCATGGTCTACTCCAAGCTGTAACACAGGCAAGTTGAATAATTAAGCCTTAGAAGTGCCTGGGATATAAGTGATGAGCCCCTTATGCAGTCACAGTTCTGAGGGAAGGGCCAGACAGGGAGCAACAGCGGTGCAAGGTTTTGGCGCCAAATTGGAAATTGGATCCACGCTATAATAAAACGGAATGGCCAGAGCAAAGCCAAACTCCCTGTGGCCGCCTTCAATAGTCTTCCTGGGGAGGGGGGAACCTGCCTGGAGCCCCCGAATGAGATTCCGATGTTAAACACCCTCCCAGCAGCGATCTGCTTTGGAAACCAGGCTGTGGCATTTTAAACGGCGGGAAAATTAAGCACAGCACTTTTTCCTTTCAAAATTGCCGCCGCAAGCTTTGGAGCAGCACCGGAGAACTTTCGGCAATCCGGATAGCTCAGTAGAGCCTCTGGGGCTAGAAACAGTCCTCCGACAGCGTCTGGGGGCTCCCTAACCTTCCTACCTGCCCCCTGAGCTCGCCAGCGGCCGATGATGAACCTCCCGGTGGTGCCTCAACCGCAGTGGTCTCGAAAGGCAGCCTCGCTCCAAGCTGCCTGTTCAGCGCGTCAGGAAGGCTGTATGAGAAAGTTTTCACTTGCAGGAAAAAAATAATAAAACCCTAATGCTTCCTAAACTATCCACTGACAACAAAAATAAAACATTAGGCTACACTAGACTGTTTGGATGGTCCAACTTGCTGTCCAAGAACTGTCCAATTCTCCCCATATTGTTGACTGTCTTCTAACAGCATTCCAGATATTTCACCAGAGAGGGAGGTGCCCACATATGGCTAACTACATATATGCGTTTTATATACTTTTAGATAGTTCTACTCCACAGGGTAGATATTTGTGGAGATAGCTCCTAAAACATCAGTATATTGGTATCTTCTACTGATACTTTCTGAGCGTTAATGTAACATTTCACTCAAGCATTGATTGAAAAATCTGCTAATTTTTACAAGGGAGTTCCTGTTCAGTAACATGTAGAGCAGTTCAAAGAATTGCCACCAAGTAAAATGCACTTCTGAAAAATGTGAATTTTGTTATTCTGCAGATACCGAGTGGCAATCTAGGTATGTTTGGCAATAGCGGAGCAGCACAAGCCAGGACCATGCAACAGCCGCAGCAACCGCCAGTGCAACCTCTTAACTCATCCCAGCCTAGTCTTCGTGCTCAAGTGCCTCAGTTTCTCTCCCCTCAGGTTAGTGGACATCAACAGTATTATAGGCAGCAGAGCTGGACACAAATGGCTGATCAAAAGTCACTGCTAAATTTGGAGAGAAGAAATTGGGTGGATCATTTCTAGGGGAAAGAGTGATGCTTTCTCTTGAGATTTAATGGGAACTGAAGGTCACTGGAGAAAGGATGGTACAAATAAAGGAGAATATTTGTAGCTCAGGGTTGACTTGATGCTCTCTGAACTTGCTTGTTTTCTTGCAGCCGTTTCATTACCCAAATGAGGGAACATCTTCAGTGCTAACATCGCTAACACTGATGATGTTACTTAGTTTGGGTAATAAAACGTCTGCAAGAAAACAAACAAGCTCAGAGAGCACCAAGGACACTCCACCACCACCACCACCCAAAAAAAACAGATGGTATAGTTGAAGATAGAACAGACATGCACACCTCTTGGCTACCTTGGAACTAAATAAGGGAGAAACATCTCATTGAAATTTAAAAACTCTTTTTTAAATTATATGAGAATTGGGATAATTTCTTTGTCGGTAGCCAGGAATATAGAGCCAGGTTGCATTAACCACTAACACTGATTATTCCTGAAGCAATCATGGTGCTACTTTTTTTTCTTCAGTTTTGCAAAGATTTGTTATATTTCTAACAGTGACTATTTCTACACCATGTTCAACACATATTAAGTAGAAATCATAAGTAAGAAAACCCTGGTTATGATATGTAGCAAATACAGTATGCTATTATTATACAAGCAGTTACTATAAATTTCTTGGTGTCTTTATATATTTATCAAAAAGAAACATAATCACAGAAAGTCGGATCACGTCCCATTTGTGTATTTGGCTGAAATTCTGGTGAGTAAGTGTAGCAGTTGTGTAAATTATATAAACTGTTTTATTCTATCTCAGGTTCAAGCACAGCTTTTGCAGTTTGCAGCAAAAAACATTGGTCTCAATCCTGCACTATTAACCTCGCCAATTAATCCTCAGCATATGACGATGTTGAACCAGCTCTATCAGCTGCAGCTGGTAAGTTTAAAAAAACACCAAATAAATCATATACAATTAATAAAGGTACTATCTTCCTATTTTGTTTTGAACATTTTTAGACTCATTTTTCGCTGATTATTTTCAGATTTTTCTGCTCTAACTTACAAAGCAGTCATATAATCAGAAGCATCACTAAAACCATCCTCTTGTACCGCTAGTATTTCTCAGAATGTTCACCATATTTCTGTTGCCTTTCTCTTTACCAAAATTTGATCCCTATAATTTTATCTATTACATGTTAATGATGATTAATATGTATGATTTGTTCTTAAAGGAGTTATAATTGTGCCTTATTTTACTTAGATGTTTTATCCTCTATTTTTTTTATTAAAAACTCAAAGTAACTAACATACTTAATATCCCTCTCCTCTTATTTTCCCCACAACAACCCTTTGAGATGAGAAGGAGAGGGGGGAGAGGGAGGGAGGGAGAGAGAGAAAAGGTGGCCAAATATCTAGCCAGTTTTTGTGCTTAAGGCAAGACTAGAATACACTGTCTCCAGGTTTTTAGTCTGGTGCCTGAACCACTAGATCAAGCCGGCTCTGATCAACCTGTCTTGGTTTTTTTTTCAATAGGATTCAGAGCACAGAAAGCACATTACTCCAAATGTTAATATATTAGTATGGCATTTAATGTATTCTTTTGCAAGAGCTGAATTTAAACCGTGCTATTGAATTGATTTAGGGATTATTTACTTCTAATAATCCTGATCTAAAAGATGGAGAGAGAGAGAGAGACGTCTATGGAGATTCTGTCATCCAGGTCCCAAAAGTGCTTTTTCAAAGGGCAACTGGACTTTCTTTGTTTTTTCTTGAAGATGTTTGCCTTCTCATCCAAGAAGCTCTTTCAGTTCTAACTGAATGGTGAAGAATGGAAGGATTTATATTCCAAACCTCCAAGTGGCCTCAGCAACTCTCAGAAAGGGTGCTAATGATCAGATGACTGCAAGGTATATATAAATCCTTCCATTCTCCACCCATTCAGTCAAAACTGAAGAGGCTTTCTTGGATGAGAAGGCAAACATCTTCAAGAAAAAACAAAGGCAGTCCAGTAGCCTTTTGAAAAAGCATTTATGGAGAGGGAGAGGAAATGGCTTTGGCAGTTAGGGAGAATGGGCAGAGAATAATCAAGTGCCACAACCATCTGGTTTAAAAATTGAATTTAAAATATTTCTTTACCTATAATTGTTTTGAGATCATAACAGTTTCTCTTATCCTCTATAATCGACTTCCACATCACAGTCAGAAATTCATATAGAGAATATTATTCCCACAAGGCATAAAAATTATCCTAAGGGAGGTTCCAAACAAGATCACTTATAGAAACAGGCTTTGGGCTTAGGTGGCTTCTTAAATAATAGAACTTTTTTAAGGCAAAAATATTTCTATGACTAAATCATGAAAGAGAATCAAGGAAAGATTTTCCTGAAATGAGATGAATGGCTAGAATAAAAGTTGCATTAGGCAAAAACATGAGGAATGATCTTGGGAACCATGCAAATCCAAAGTCAATTCATCTGTATTCTAAATTCCAAACAAAGTAGGAGGTAGGCAAAGAAAAAAGTAGATGATGGCTACAACCAAGAGTATCTATCACAGGACTTAATGAATTAGAAAGCTATGTTTAGCAGGGATGTGCAGTCACGAGGCAGGGGAGGCATGGCCTCACCAGTCATGAGGAAAAGGAAAGAATTTTAAAGGATTTTTTTAAAATAATTAAAGCCAAAGTAGTTGCTGCCAGATTCCAAGTCACAGTGACTTGGAGTCTGCTTAGTGTTAACTATAGGAGAAGGCGAGAGAACTATGGGCCTCCTGTGCATAAGCAATTTTTCGCCTTTTAAGAGTTACCCGTATATACTCGAGTATAGGCCGACCCGAATATAAGCCGAGGCACCTAATTTTACCACAAAAAACTGGAAAAGTTACTGACTCGAGTATAAGCCTAGGGTGGGAAATGCAGCAGCTACCGATAAATTTCAAAAATAAAAATAGATACCAATAATGCCATTGCCCATTGAATAACATATACAGCCTGCCTGTGCCCATTAAATATACAGTAGCCATTGTAAAAATTTGCTCTGCATAACAAATTATTATCACACAATACCGGTGTATTCAATGAAATACTTCACTCACCTCATGATGCTGATGTCCCGCTGTGATGATGATGTCCCGCCTCCTATGACACACGGCACAGTGATTCCTATCATTGGATCACTGTACCAGAGGAGGTGGGACATCGCTATGTGGCTGCTTGCCATAACAAGGAGGAGGTGGGACATCGTTGCAGAGCGGCAGGAGGGGGAGGAAGGGGAATCGTAAGATAGCCCTGCATTACATTAGAACGTGAGGAGGGGGGATGGTGCGGTGCACGCTGCGCGGCAAACTGACACAGAGGGAGGGGAAACTCAGGGGCGCTGGGCCATTCACGAGCGTCACCCAGCGGCATGGCCACGCCCCTTTTTCTCCTCCATTTCGGGCAAATTTTTCACTGACTCGAGTATAGGCCGAGGCGGCTTTTTTCAGCTCAAAAAGTGGGCTGAAAAACTAGGCTTATACTTGAGTATATACAGTAAGCAAATATTGATTGCAGCCCGTTTGCTCTGAATCTTACTCAGATTCAGTACTGTTAGGAATTTCAAGAATGGGAAAGTACTAAACCTATTCAAATGCTGACTAATACACTGTACGTATTGGGTCTCTTTGTTCTGAGTCCCCTTCAGGGGAAAAGGGCAGCATAGAAATTTAATAAACTGAATTTAATAAACTGAACTGTGACCATATGATTCCTTTCTTTGTATCTTTCAGGCATACCAACGTTTACAAATCCAGCAGCAAATGTTACAGGCTCAGCGTAACGTTTCCGGACCCATCAGACAACAGGAGCAGCAAGTAGGTTTCACTCAATTCCAGATATACTATCAGAAGAGAATCTTGTATGATATATAACAATGACTATTTATAAAATAAACATTCTGTGATGCATACTTTTATCCAAGAATAAATCATTAATTGTACAGGTAGTCCTCGACTTATGATGACAGTTAGGACTGGAATTTCCATTGTTAAGTAATGCAGTTGTGAAGCAGTAATCTTATGACCACATTACTTAGCTATGTCAATCCCAGCAGTCTTCATTGATATCGTAATCTAGACGTCCAAGTCATTAAGTGGAAAATAGAAATAATCCTGGGTAAGGAGTGCATGGTGCCGTGGAGGGTCATCACAGGCCATGCACAAATTTGGGGTTGCTGCAGTGCAGCAGAGGAACTCAGTGAGCCTGGGGAAAAGGGGTGCAAGATGTGTGCATCCATGTGTGTGACTGCAGGGAGACCATGAAAAGAATATGTTGCGGTTTATGGTACACTCTGGAATTGCAAAAAGCCTCTGTGCTTCAATGCAGCATGAAGCCCAGCCCAGCAATGCAGCACAAAGAGGCTTCTTGTCATGCCATGGTTGTGAGGCTGCAAGAATCCATAAGGGGCAGCACATCTCAAAGCCTTTCACAGTATGCAACCCAGCCCCAGCCCAACATCATAGCATGAAGGGATTTCTTCTACAAGAACCCCTAAGCTGCATCTTGAAGCCTTTGCAGTACAAATCCCAACCCAGCTCCAGCCAAGCAGAGTGGCACAAGGGGCCTTCTTCCCTGTTCCCCGGTCTCCACCATCTTTTGTTTGTTTGTTCTGTGCATGTGTACAACAATTTCAATTGAATTGCGCACGCACGCATAGCACGCACACAAGCAAACTGGCAGTAATACCATCTAGAACCCACCCCTGAGCCATGTGTGACCTGGGGAAGAAAGCTGAAAGGCCACACCAGCATATGCAGAAGGAGACGGTGATGGGGTGCCAAGGACCACAGAATACAGGTGATCCAAAGGGCATAGATTTGGGGGGAGGGTTGTTATCAGATGGAGGGAGTTGAAGCACCCCTGTGTGAGGCACCAAGCACATGAATTTTGATCAGGTGACTATGGTGATACTGCAGTGGCCATAACTTTGTGGACCAATTGTAAGTCCATTCAGCACCACTGTAACTGAATGGTTGCTGAACAAATGGTCATAAGTTGAAGACTACCTGTAAAAGCAGATTTCAGGTTCTGTAACCTATGCCTGACACATCTGAATTTTCACCAATGAGTTTATTGCTAGTGTAGCTCTTTTGTTCTCAGCACAAAATCATAATCTTTGGGCCGTTTTCTTTTTTTTAAATTGTTATTATTTATTTTGTAGGTTGCACGTACAATCAATAACATGCAGCAGCAAATTCAGCAGCACCAGCGCCAGCTGGCCCAGGCCCTGCTTATGAAGCAGCAGCCGCCCCCTCCACACCTATCTTTGCACCCCTCTGCAGGCAAATCAGCCATGGATAACTTTTCACCCCATCCCCAAGCTCCTGGCCTATCTGATCTGCAGACCAAAGAGCAACAGTCTTCACCGAACACCTTTGCTCCTTACCCCCTTGGTAAGTGTGGTTTTTGTAAAGGACTTTACTGCTCATAATTCATTAATAATATTTTTGCTCTCTTGCTGTCCCTCCTCCCCCCACTCTTTCTTCCCCCCTCTCCCCCCTCATTATTGCTCAAGTCTTTTTGCCTCATTCCTCACTATCAGATTCAGCTTCTGTCTTTTTCCTTCTCTGTCAAGAGTAAAATGTAGTCAATTCCTATTCACAACACTAGGTGTCAGCAAACACAAAACTTTCTATTTGGGAAATATGAATGAATAACCTGGTGGCCTCTAATTTTTTTTTCTGTATTTTGTTCCCAACCAGTCTTTGATCATATAGATTATGAGAATTAGAGTCCAGAATATCCGCAAGTTGTCCAATTGCCTGCTCATGGATAACTAAAATTCCACATGCTTTGATTCTGTCTTCCTTTATCTCTTCTTCTCCATGTTCCTTTTTTATGATGATGTAGTTACTTAATCCAGGACACAGCAGTGCAGAAACGTAAGGATGGTGGATCCCTCATGATCCTCATAGATCATGTCTCTAAAAAAAATAAAAACATACTATAGTTGAGCTCAAATCCTAGAGATTAGATTCATGCAATTTTCTTGGCAGCATTATAAAAATGTAATCTTTGGAAGAATATATTTTTAACTCCCTAATCTAGCAAATGTAGAATATAAACTCTCTACTGGTTTCCAATCCATGTATTTCTTATATGTAACAATCATTTTTTAGATAGTGAAGATAACATTCACAGGTAAAAATCACCATGCAAATTTTCAGTAAACAGATCTAGACTTCTGCTAGTTGTCCTGTATTTGAACATTTTTTTCCTGGCTTCAGACTTAAAGTGACTTGGAAGAGATGAATACAGTGGACCTCCTAGTGGCATTTGAAATACTATACTTAATATTTCTCTGGAGTGCCCGGCTGATACAAAATTTGCTAATGCTATTTGTGCTAAAAAGTCGCCATTAACCTTTGGAATTCTTCATTTTGTCACATTTATTTTTCAACATCTACAAAGTTGGTTAAGGAAAAGATGTGCAAAACCTTATATCCTCTTCCTCTTTTCAGAAATACTACTCTTTTGTTCCTATAACACCAGGAAGATTTCTCTGGTAGTATTAAAATGTATGATCTTAGAATGATAGAAAGTAGACTCCATATCAGCAAAAGAAAAGATCCTTTTACATTTGTATGTTGAGTTTTTAGAAGTAATGAAGTGAGCTAAGATGATATTTGATTTTTTTTTCCTAGTCCTTTATTTCTCCTCTGCTCTCCTCCTCCTCTCCTCATTTGCCTTATCAATAGACATATAATGTTAGCTTATGACCTGAAATATAAATTGCCATTAAATACCAGGAATTAAGAAAGTCTGACAGTTTATCCACTTCCTTTTAGCTGGATTGAACCCAAACATGAATGTAAACAGTATGGACATTCCTGGTGGTTTGTCAGTGAAGGATACTTCTCAGTCCCAGTCTCGCCTTCCTCAGTGGACACACCCCAATTCAATGGATAACCTTTCCAGTGCTGCTTCTCCACTTGACCAGAACCCTAGCAAGCATGGTAATGCATATACTTTATAAATACATAGAACCCACTTGTCATAGAACTCTTATTGTAAATATTCTCTGACAGAATATTTGACAGAATCAAAAATAGAATGGAATAAACCAGAATATTAAAATGTTAGATAGATAGATGGGCAGACGGATGTAAAGAGGAAGGAAGGAAGAAGAGAGAGAGAGGGAGAGGGAGAGAGAGGGGGGAGAGAGAGGAGACAGAGAGAGAGAGAGAGAATTTTTAGGGTATTATTTGTTTCCTGAGAATAAACTTATTGAACTCAGGTGGAGTTTGCCATCATGCCTATCTTAGCACTGTTAGAAAATCTAATTTCCTCAGAAATTCTGAGGAATATTTTGAAATATTCACAGAAGGTTTATTTTTTCATTTAAATGAACAACTACAAAATTATCCTAGAGAACAGAAGATTACTATCAACCATGCTTCCATTATTAATGTAAATTGTATGCAGCTTACAACAGCTGCATCTATAACTCTACTTAAAATAATGTATGATATTCACAATCATTATATTTCAACCTACGCACTAAAATGTCTATTTGGTTACTTGTTCTGTTACAAAATCACATTTCTGAAGTTCAGTTATTACTGTATTCTTTAAAAGAAATACCAGTATTATTTACAGATTGAGTTGTTAGCAATGTCCCATTGTCCTCTTTGTATCCTACAAAAGTGTAGAAAGGTTTCTATTTTTAACTGGATGAATCTTTTGTAGTAACCTTCTGACCTTTCCTAATTTAATCTTCTATCCTTCTATTAAATGCACAGCATCGTATTGCCTTTTGTGACTGAAATGTAGTTTCATTTGTTTTTTAATAGTGAGATGCAATAGGAAACACCAACAACATTTAATATTGTTAATAAGCTTATGATTTCTTGCCTGTACTTCTTCCATTTCCAGGTGCTATCCCTGGAGGTCTGAGTATCGGCCCTCCAGGAAAGTCCTCCATTGATGATTCTTATGGCCGGTATGATCTTATTCAAAATAGCGAATCACCAGCCAGTCCTCCTGTAGCTGTTCCTCATAGCTGGTCACGTGCCAAATCTGATAATGATAAAATCTCCAATGGCTCCAGCATCAATTGGCCACCAGGTAATCTTCAATAAGTATTGTAGAAATGTTGCCTGGAGCTAACAGTCCTTTGTCCTGAAATGCACTGTTGTTGAGAACCCAATGTAGTATGTGCTTTATTTTTTTCAGACCAAAGATATACATTTCCTTACCTAGCGTTCAAAATGCACTGGCTTACTTTTTATGTTCCACTTCCTTATTATTTTTCCACTGAATGAAATGAATAATGTTCTTTTGAGGCGTTATCTAAACACTTTGTTTATCTCACACTGTTGTTGAACAAAGCATATAGAACAGTGATGGCTAACCTTTTTGTGGTTAGGTGCTAAAAATGCTAGTGCACACGTGCAATAGCATGCGTGTGTGTGCCAGCACCCATAATGCAAAGCATGCCACCACATGCGCGCGCGCACACACACACACACACACACACACACACACACACTCTTTCCTCCCACACCTGCCACATTGCCAGTGTGCTGCTTGCCGCCAAGCTGAGCTTGATATTTCCTCCGGGGGGGGGTGTTTTTGCCCTCCCCAGGCTCCAGGAAAGCCTCCAGAGCCTGGGCAGGGCAAAAACAGGCCTACTGGGCCTATCAGAAGTTCAGAAACAAAGTGTTTCCAGCTTCCGGAGGGCTTTCAGGGCCCCGGGGGAGGGCGAAAACAACTTCCCCCAGCCCTCTGTAGAGGCCAAAAATCAGCTGACTGGTGTGTGCATGCATGCTGGAGTGGCTCACGTGCCCGCAGAGGTGGCTTCGCATGCCACCTCTGGCACCTGTGCCATAGGTTTGCCATCACAGATATAGAATGTTAGGAATCCCAGTGGTCTAACAATGAACAGTGATGCATTAGTTCTGAAATTTATAGCAAAATCCACCCACCAAAACTTCCATACATCTCTATTTTCTATGACTCTTGAGAAGTAAAATGTTGATTTCATCTTGTTTTGCCAAACAGAATTTCATCCTGGAGTACCATGGAAAGGATTACAAAATATTGACCCTGAAAATGATCCTGATGTTACCCCTGGAAGTGTTCCTACAGGTCCTACAATTAACACCACTATACAGGATGTCAATCGCTACTTACTCAAAAGTGGAGGTATTGTCACAATCATTTGTCCTTATTGCATTTTTTTTTTTTTGTTTCTCTTCTAACATTTGTGGTTTTTAGAATACATGGCAGACTAAGTTCAGGCTATATACACCAGTGTGCATATTTAATTGGTTAAACCTCAAAACAGCTTTGACAACTAAATCAATGAAATAGTATGATTAGAGGTCCTTCTTCTATAACTGGTTTTGGGGTGTTTGTTTTGTTTTGTTTTTATGGCAGGAGTAGGTTGTACACTAAAAATTCTTCCTGGCTATCTCTGTCTTAACAAAAGATACTCATTTATAGGTCTTAAGCCCCATCTTGTCTGCTTAACATCACAGCCACATAATGATAAATTATTATTTTTAATTTTTATCTGAAAAGAAGTAATTGGAGGAAAAACGATGTTGCTTCTTTCCATGTCTAGTTTGATATTCAATCTTGTACAACTATAAATTGAAATACCTGACTTGAAAGATCTGATACCTTGCCTCCTTTAAATATAAGGGGTTCAATGAAAAGAGTTTTTTAATTTCTTTCTGGAGCTTTCAGCCTGTAAGAAAATTAATAGAACTCACTGAAACCTCTTTTCTCTAGAAGTTGCTCTATTTTCCTTGGGACTTAATGAAGATGTGTCTCTCACTATGGTTCCTGTATGGTATAGCATAGAATCATATTTTCAGATCTAAGCTAATATTCTGCAATTACCTGGTTACATCAATAATCAAGATAATAACATTGAGAGAAAATATCATTCTGATCCCAGAATTATAAAAGCAATATTAGTTCTTTTTAATGAGATTTTCACTTTCTCATTTGATCTTTTTCACATATGGTATTAAGCCATACTATATGTCTAAATCCTGTAGAAAAATGTAAGATACCTACAATGTGTGCTGATCTGAAAAGAGAAGCATTTCCTTTTTCTGTTCAGAAAATGGAAGTAATGATCTATCCTCTGCATCTTCATGCAAAGGAATGGATCATTTTCCTCTACTCGGAAAGAGAAAATAAATATTGTTCACTTTCCTGTTTTGAATATAAGACTGTTGGGGTGGGTGGGGCTGATATCAGTGATATTGTCAGGGAGCAGGGAGTAAGGAAAAAACCAAGCTAAGGGTAGCTGCTTTATTTGGAGAGAACTTTGCTAACTAATTTAAATTTGTAATACTTCTAAAAGTTCTATTGTGTTGTGACATAAATTATTCATTCTCCCTTTTTGGTGTAAAATGGGTTGCTATATTTCAGAGTGACTGAGGAGTGGGGTTACTCTTAAAATCTGTATGCACTGGTGGCTTGCAGGCACCAGAAGCTGTAGCCTTACTTTATAGTTGAACAACATATTGTATTTGTGAGATAGAATGCCACCAGAAAGAATTTTCTGTTGAAGTTAAAATTTTATGGCCTGCTCAACACTTTTAAGGAAGATAAGCTTGAAATTAACCTGTTGGTTTTATGAATTACATGTGAATTTTGTGGACATGATACAGGGAACTTAGATTTGAGACTCTTGATGAATAATTAATGTGCATGTATTTGTAAGTATCTGGTGCTTTTCCTTCTTTATGTCCTGTGATACTTTTCTTTTCCTTGCTTCTGACACTTCCTGCACAGTGTCTTAATTGTGTTTTTCTGCCAACCTTTTGGCTGATTGAGGGAATTTGAAAAATGCATAGTTTTTCAGCACTTTCCCAACATTTTAGATGAACGTCAGAAGTAGACTGAAAAAAGTATATACATTTTCACAAAACTTTTAAACAGTTCCCAAGACTTTTGAGAAGTGACCCAGGAGCATAATTTTTAATATGCTAAAAAATGGAAATTAATATTTTCCAAGGAAAATATATTAAATGTTATTCTCAACCAATTTGTCCTTAGAGGACCTTTGCATATCTTTGCATATCTGTTACCCTTTGATCTGAAAAAGTTACACACTTCATCGATCTGCTCAATGCGAAAGTGAGCATAAAAGCATATCTATACATTAGTTTTATTCTTTCTCTCCCTGAATTCAGAGATCTATGATGGAACCATTGCCAAGTTGCATTGGGCTGTTTTGGGTCTGTTGAATTAAAGTCACTGGGGTTCAAATTTGCAAATACATTAGAAAGACATCAACAGTCAAGAGTTTCTGCTGCAGCCTTTTAAATTGTGTAATGGTTTGCTGAATTGAATGGTAATGCTAATTGTGAGGTTTCAGGTTATCTCTAATCTTTTCTTACTTTTTTCTTTTCACTGTTTTCACTTTTGTGTCCACTTACTACTGCTACGTGTACTGCAAAGAGTAGCTATTATGCAGGGGTGTCAAACACACGTGGTCATGGCAATGTCACGTGATGTATAGGGACTTTTTCCCCCTTCACTAAACCGGGTGCGGGCGTGGCCAGTACATGACGCATCCGGCCCATGGGAGTTGACAGCCCTGCTCTTATGTATTTTCTTCATGGAGCAAAAAAAAACAAAAAACCTATAATAGATAGGGAAATATTTTTATTAGGAAGACGATATAGGAGGTACCTATTAAACTTTCTCATTATCTTTTGGGGGGGGGATTTGTATCTTACCTTCTATTTCACTCTAGTCTTTTGTGAAACTTACTCTATTTTATTACTTTATTTTTTTTTTAAAGGAATCAAGGACATCTTCCTTAACCATTGAAATCCTTTAATATTTCACCTTACTTTTCTTATCAATTTTGCAAGACAAAAGAAGTTTTTAAAAAGAATTTGAAACAAAATCAGAGTCTTGTATAGGGAATATTTGATTGACACATTACAGAAACTTTGCTAACCCCTAGTTTTTTCTCACATTTGGATTCAGAAGGCAAGATTAAGTCATAAAAAACCATCGCCAGCCAGTATCAACAAAGTATGTCAAATAGACCAGTGGTTTATCACTATTGAGGAACATTAATTTAGGTTCTATTATTTAGAAAACATATAATTTGACGCCAAGCAATTTAAAAGCATGCTGTGAGCTTGCCTGCGATTGAAAACACTTTCAAAAGTGTTTCTATACTACTATCTCTGAAAGCATGTTTTGTTGCAAAGGGTTTCTTAATAACAAAACTAATTGCATACTGAGGTAAGCTGAAATAGCTTCATCTTCAATGTCCTTTTCTGATACACAAAAATATGTACAATATGTAGTACACATGCATAGTGTTTGAAAGCATCCTATTCCCAAAACCTTCAGCAAAGGAAAACAGCTAGTTCTGTTATTGTTTCTGTTAGTTTTTTATAGAGGCAAATTTTCTCTAAGCAAAAATGTGGAAAGCTAGATTCACTACCACAGAGATCCTTTTAGCAGGTTGATCACTTCCCTTATAGACTCCTAAATGCATGTGACCCATTAAAAGACTACACTCAAGATTTTTAGAGTACAGTTGGGGGGGGGGTTCCTTCCTTTTTTGCTTTCCTTTGTTGATATGGAAGAACTAATGAGGGTATCGTTTGGTCCCATCTGCACAATTGCTTTTATTCCCAATGTAACGGAATAAAAGCCCTCTTCAGCCCTTGCTTCCTGATCCAGAACAGTTGCACAGTGAAGTGTCAGGGATATTCTGGACTAGATTTCCAAGCAGGTTTTGTACATTTACTGTATTAAGGTGAAATAAAGACTAAAAATACACATTTATGTCTTTTCTTTAAGTCCAGCTGTAAGTATATCATTATATACTTAAACTCTGGATGCAATTGTGTAAATTTAATTATATTATAATTGGGATGAAGTTTAGGTTTTCATGGATGTTCCATCATGGTCTGTGCAGTGGGGAGTGGGTATAAAACAAGTTTCTACTGAATCCTAATAGCATCCTGTGTTTATAGATGCTGCTTCCACAGAATATCATACCATCTGTTTTCTGTGGAAAATGTATTTATTAATTTGTACTCTAACTTTCCATTCAACAGAATATTCAAGACATCAAGTGTTAAAGTTAAAAGCCATTAAAAGTAATTAGAATACATATAACGAACACTTCATACATGTTCAGTGTTCAAAATGGAAGATACTTGCATACAACAATCACAGATTTTAGAATAATATTTCATAAGCAAACTGTGAATCTCAGACAGATGATTTCTTCATATCCTCTAAGTCAGACAGTCATTTCAGCATTGATCTTTGACTTTAGTTTGTGATTTGCAAACTATTTAAAATGTGGGAGTGGTATTTCTTTCATTCTTGACTTATTAGAATAGATGTTTTTGTTTGGTAAAGTAACAATAGTAAATTGTGTATTATTAGTTTGCATTGTTTGGAAAAACTGTATACTAAAGTTTATTTCTTGAAGTGCATAGGTTAGGCAGAAGACATAGGTATAAGAATCATGTTTGCATTTTCTGCCATGGCACATACCTATGCATTGGGAAATAATTTGTGTAACTGTCTGAAACAAGCAGGACAACACATATAGAATTGATGGTTCATAGTAGTGTGATCATCTTAAAGGTGATGGTTTTTAACAAATCTGTTGCATAGAATCTGACATTTGGTTTTCAGTTCTTGCATAATGCAGCAATCATAAATTTGTGTTGTTGTATAATATTGAGTGTCACCATTGTTGTAGCAAGGCTTACTATAATACACATTTCAGCAAAATTTGCAGGAATGTCAAGAGAACAAGATTGGTCAATGGTGGCCATGGCTGGGATTTTTAAAGGCAAATGGGGCAGAGATGTGCCTTTTCTTCTGAAAATACCTACCATAGAATGCAAGGCAGAGTCATCATAATTAACATGGCTGCATTTTCATATTTTTCACATACAATTCGTAAATTGTGGATACAATGGCAGTGAATATCATTATCTTGAATATGACACAGAGAATATATATATATATATATATACCATCATCTTTCTCACCGTGTTGTTCTTTGATAGTGAGTTCACTACTGTACATTGAACCATGCTTTCTATAACATTTCACGGCTAGGCATCAGGCAGGGTTGGCCTAGCATTGTTTTTGTTTGCATGTGATGGTGTGAGAATTGCATATGCTATCGTAGACACCCTTCTGCCCATCTTTCTTAGTTGCTTCTTTGCTGGTTCTGCAGGGTCATCCCCAACATCATCTCAGAATGCCACGCTGCCTTCATCGAGTGCCTGGCCACTTAGTGCCTCCGGCTACAGTAGCTCTTTCAGCAGCATTGCAGGTATGACCAATGGCCTTTCTCCTAAGAGGCCCCTTGGATAGGAGGTTTTCACATGGCCTCTGTTCTTTGTAGTAACGACGACAGTACAAGTGTACTTCTTTTGCATACTGGGCTCCTTTGTTCAAATGACTGTCCTAAGAATTTAACAGTAGTCAACATGTAATGGGGATATATATATGCAGCTGGCCATACCAGGCTATGCATTGCTTCAGTATGAGAAACAGACATTCTGTATAATGCTAATCTCTGTTAAACTGATTTCAGACATAAACATTTTCTTTAGATACCTAGCATACACACAATTACCAGCAGAAGTTATGCAGCAAAGAACACCACCTATCCAACATTGAGCATTTTATTTTGGAAGAATGACTTGATCCAAAGAGGCGCAGCATCTATTGCTCTTCTGCGCCCTCTCTCCCTCCCTTTCTCAACTATATCTTGTCTTGAAGAGAGTAGTAATAATCAAGATGGTCATAATCAATTTGGGTAAGGCTGAATATCTGCACCTTCTGTGCTCACCTGTCCTCACGCTTTCAAGGTACTGGTAGCTATTTTATTTTTAGACCATTAGTGCAAGTAGGAATTCAGAGACTCATAAGGAGGACATGGGAGAAGGATACTTGAAAGTAGCAACACGCTTTATTATGTATGCTTTTGTCAATCTCTAAACTCTGACACAGTGCTCTTGTTCGTGCTTTTTATCACATTTTCTTTGTTCACTTATTTTTAGCCACCTCAGTCACCAAGAAACTTTAGGTGGCATATAAAGATTAAAAATATATTTAAAAGAAGCATCATGTACCTAACAGTAAGAAAAATATGACTCACCTACATTGTGGAAACAACAATATAAAGTAACTTATACAATGTGGGATCGTAATGTATATCTTTTGTGTGAGAATAACAGATAATAATCTTGTTCATCTTCTCCTTGTTGTTTTGCGTGATTTAAGGCAAAAATGCCAGCTGTAGTCCTCATCATACAGTCACTAGTATGCACTGATGGAGTTTGAAAAAGCAAATTTAAAAAAACCATGCATAAATGGTGTGTGTTTTATGCACTCAATGGGAAGAGTGGAACTGCCTTTTCTATCACAGTGTGTATTGTATCTCACATAATATTGGACCCAACATTCAAAAATATGCTGGCTACTTTCTTCCTCAGCAGCAGCTCTTAAGTATTTTGTTGTATTTGTGCACTTGCGCATTTGTCATCTTTCAGTGGGACGTTTGCTAATCATAGCTAATTTGTCAACTGAGGTTTCCCCCAATTTCTAGGCTGGAACCCAGAATTAAAGAATAGGAAGAATTAAAGAATTAGTACTAGAATTATACATAATTTCTGGGAACCATCTAAAATACGGCCAGTAGTATAATTCTGTACTACATGTAGTCCCCAACTTACAATAATGCTGATAAAAGTGACTTACAACTGTTTCAGTGTTCCCACAATTATGCAATCGTGATTTAGGTGCTTAGCAATTGTCACACATTTACGATGACTATTGCATTGTCCTGTGTCACACAATCACCTTTCCAGCTGGCTTCCAATATGCAAAGTTAATGGGGAAGCTGTCAGAGAAGGTGATATCTCACTTAGCAACTATGGTTATTTGCTTAACGACCATGGCAGAAAAAGGCTAGAAAATGTGATTACATGATGCCTCATTTAACACCCACACTGCAATAATGACTTTTCTGGTCCCTATTCTGGTTGTAAGTCAAGGACTACCTGTATGCCTTTTTCAACCAATTCACTAAAAATAAGGTAATTAACATTTCATCAATCCTTCAAAATTGCAATCTGTTATCATAATAATGGGGTCTTGTTTTAGTTTGTAGACTGAACTATCTCAAAGGTTTAGTACAGCCAGCAACAAATGAATCTATTTCTTTCCCTCCACCACATGCACCTTTATCGTTGTTATCCTCACTGATTCAAACTATCTCTAACCCCTTTCACAGACTATCCCAAAGGTGCTTTTTCCAAAAGTTTTTTTTTCAAAACCAAAGTCCAGTTGCCTTTTGGAAAAAGCACCTTTGGGATAACCCTGCGCTGGATGATTGATACTCTTCATAGACATCCTTCCACAAACTCATCACAATCTTTAATTCCAGTTAAAGTAATTTTTTAAGAAATTAAGATGTAATTAAAATTGGCAGTTAAAAAATAAAATCTGAAAGTTCTGTTGAATCTTCAATTCAAAAGGTTTTAAAATAAAGAAATAGTTGCCATTTATTTTACCTAGGATGCCTTTTCCTTTGACGGGGCTGTTTATTTCTTTGGGGTAAAACTTGGTTCAAATCCTGAAGTTAAGTTTTCAGAATTTACTGGTTTTGTACAAATAATCGATCTTTCTGGAAAAGGAGAAATCAATAACTTGGCAGGAACCTAGTTCTTACAAGCTACAGCTTTATACTTCGTAAAAGGTTAAGAACTGAGAAAAATAATAGGAGAAGCCATGCTTAGATGGTGGCATAGCACGAGAAGTTCTTTTGATTGAAACAATACTTGCATCAATACCGCCTTCCTTTATAGACTTTGGGAAATATTTCATTGATAATCTGTTACTATATTTCAATTGATTGACATCTAAGAATGGTTTATTCATATGATTGCTATTTTAATTTGTTACTTGGTTGTCTTAATCATCTTTCAGATGTTTCACTATATTTGGTATAGAAATTCAAGTTAGAGATAGTTATGATAAAAACTACTAGGAAATATATGATTACAGGAATAAATCATCGTCATAAGGACTACCTGATGAAAGTTTTGAAAGACACCCCCTCTTTCTTCGTCATTCTCTGTGATAGCTAAGTGGATTAATGAAAATAATAAATGAAGAATCTTCCTTATCTATCTTTCTCTTGCATGTTATCCTTCATCCTCACTTTCCCATTCTCTTTTAATAAGGAAATAAAACTTTCAGTTTTATTTCTATAATTCAGGAATTAGGTTTGTAGAATATACTTTGTTTTTGCTGGGATTCTGCGCTTTAGTAGCCAAAGGAATCAAGCCAAGTGTTGTCTCTGTGAAGCATACACTCTTGTTAATTGAAAGTTACAGACCCTTTCCCAAAGATCTTTGTGGATCACAAAGTAGCTTCTATGTGCTTCGTGAAAATGAGCAGTTTCTTTCCTTTTCTGTTGGGGGCTGGGAGGGTAAAATGATATATGCTTGAGACTGGTAAATATTTGGATTTATTCCGTAGTTATGATGCCAGATGAATTTCATATTTTTGAGCCTTATAGAACCATTTTGAGAATCTTTGATGGATTAATGAGACATATAGCAGAACCCCCCCCCCAAAAAAGAATTAACAACAAAATTAACAAAGATGAGCAATGTATGAACCACTCTTTGCTTGACATTCACTATGTTTATATACAGACAGAAGAAACCTGGGGATCCCAGATTGTCCAAAAATTCCACATTCTGACATTCTGAATTGCATTTCTCTATTACAGGTAAATTGTCAGACATCAAATCAACATGGTCTTCTGGTCCAATTTCTCACACACAAGCCTCTTTGTCACATGAACTCTGGAAGGTTCCCAGGAACACTACAGCTCCTACAAGACCACCTCCAGGCTTAACAAACACCAAGCCATCGTCTACCTGGGGTGCCAGCCCATTGGGTTGGACCAGCTCTTACTCCTCTGGTATTCCTGAGTTCTTTCTTCTTCTTTTGACTTAACTGCATCGATTATATCTGCTTTTCTTTAAGAGTTTAAGGCAGCATACATAAGACTTTCTCATCCAGTTTTTCTCCACAAAATGAACCCTGTTAGGGCTGAAAGGGGTAACCAATCTACAGACAATCAATGAACCTCTTGGCTGAGGGTGGATTAGAATTTGGATCAGCCCAACTGTTTCTTAGCTAAATGAATACAATATATATTTACTTTGTGTTTAAACTTTTTATGTGGAAAATCCTGACCTAAAATTAGAGTGTGTAATAGGTTGTGAAAATAAACTTGAGGAACAGGAGAAAGGGCCACAACCATGGCAAGAATCACATAAATTTAAATTCAAAGCAGAAGGGTAGCTTCAGAAAGCATCTCAGAATTGATGCTCCCTAGTTCTTATACAGATAAAACAGGGAGGCGGAAGGTGCTTTCAGTCATGCAAGATTTTTTTTTACTATAACTATATAATAAAAGTAACTTTAGCATTATTTACTTTGATTCCCAAGTCTGGTCCACCTCTAAGGAATTCCTGGCTGAGGAATTCTGGGAGTTGAAGTTCACAAGTCTTAAAGTTGCGAAGGTTGGAGACCCCTGCTCTGAAGACTGACAGTGCAATATTGTCAATGTCAGTCAGTTGAGTTCAGATGCATCTACCTTCTGTTTAGAGTTTGAATTATTTATTTTATAAACCTATACAGACATACCTATGAATAGATTGTATTACACTCAGACTACCTTTCATAGATAGATATATTGTAGATGATATAGATTATTGATAGCTAACCGCTTTGTCATCGCGTGCTGAAAGCAACACCCATAATGCAATGTGAGTAAAACACACACGTACACACCCTGTTTTGGCATAGACGGCCTCCCTCAAGCCTCCTGGGACCATAAATGGGGGAGAAGGGGAGCACAGTGCAACACCACCACCCCGTGGCCCATATTGGGCCTATCAGGTCTCCCTGAAGTTTTATGGGACCAAAAATGGGGCACAGGGGGGGAGCATTGCACCCCATGCTCCCCCACGCCCCTGTGAATGTGCGTGCGACACCCCCACCGCCGCCACCCCCTGCATGTGCACGTTGTCTCCCGTGTGCCCCCCGCACATGTCAAGACACAAAAATCAGCTGGCTGGCAGGAGAAGTGCGCACATGTGCAGTGCAGCTGGCTGGGGCAATGACTCAAGTGCCTGCAGAGAGGGCTCAGCATGCTACAGGATTGCCATCACGGATATAGATATATAATGTATGGCTTAGAAAACACTATAGAAATGTCAACGTCTGTATTGAAATGTAGTAATTTTATTGTGGCTTTCATCTGGTAAAACATGCTTTCATTCTCTCTTCACATTCTATTCTGCTTTTACTCAATTCCTTGTTATCCTCACATCAATCAGTCAGCCTATATCAGACTATATCACTCTCAAAAGACTGTTGGAACAGATGTTCTCCCCATCCTCAATTTAGTGTATTTCTGCAAATCTCAGAGGTTTCCAAGCACGGGATATAAGTGTGGGTGTGTATGTGTGTGGGTGTGCGCGCTCACACACACCTATACATATGCATATACATATACCAGTATATATATTGGATCAAACTTTCCAACCAGAAATTCTGGGGATTGTGAACCAGTATATCTGAATATACTGTATATATAGAGATCTATCTTTATCTATTTATTTGTCTGTCTGTCTGTCTATCTATCTATCTACCTACCTACCTACCTACCTCATGGCTATCCTTCAAATATACTGGTTCACAATCCCCGGAATTTCTGGTTGGAAAGTCTTGAATTTGATCCAACATATTTGTAAAGTATCATATTGGGTAAACCTAAATAATGCATTGATTCTATTTATGACAAGCAAAATTCCACAGTGAGGAATTAGATATGAATGGAGGAGAGGAAGACTAGCAGACATTTGCTAAATCTTCTGATCCAAATATATTTCCCATTAGAAATTCTTGTAGAAATTGTATTCATCAGGTTTGTGTCCTGTATCTTCTGTTCTTCTTCAATTGTAAGGTTGGGCTTTCCCTAATGTTTTCTTTGTTGGGTTATAGGCTCAGCCTGGAGTACTGACAGCTCAGGAAGAACAAGTAGCTGGCTAGTTCTCCGTAACCTCACTCCCCAGGTAAATGAATCTGCCTGCCTGCCTGCCTGCCTGCCTGCCTGCCTGCCTGCCTGCCTGCCTGCCTGCCTGCCTGCCTGCCTGCCTGCCTGCCTGCCTGCCTGCCTGCCTGCCTGCCTGCCTGCCTACTTACCTACCTACCTACCTACCTACCTACCTACCTACCTACCTACCTACCTACCTACCTACCTACCTACCTACCTACCTATCTATCTATCTATCTATCTATCTATCTATCTATCTATCTATCTATCTATCTATCTATCTATCTATCTATGGCTGTGTGAGTGTGTGTGTATGTTCCAGCATAACTCTGGAATGCCTCGAGCAATCTCAACCAAACTTGGTACACAGATGACTTACTCTCTGGAAACGAATACTATGGGGGTAAGACACCCCTAACACTCCTCGGGGTGTGTTCTATTAAGATACATCCTGTTGTGCCTTAAAATGGCTTCTACCATACTGCCATGAAATGGCTTCTACTATACAGTGCAGTGGAGTTGCCATGGTAATGACTTTACAGTACTCCACAAGGGGGCTCAATTAAAAATTGGTCCAGACATTTTCAACAAAATCAGGGCTTTTCCTGTTTAATATAGGATTAGGATAAATAAATACCCAGGTAACTAGCCGGGTTATCAGCTGTTTTACAATAAATTAGAGGAGGAATCATACAAATACTCAGCATTGTACTTGTAAACTCTTAGACCCTTCTGCTCTTGATTTTGAAATTTTGTTAGCTTAATTCTTGGAGCTTTCTATTTTAAGCATTTTATTTCTAAAATATTAAGTTATAGGATTGACCTCCTTAACATTTTTATTTATTTATTAAGTGCTAGAATGGCATAAACACAGCTGCGTTGGGGCCGTCTGCACTTCATTCATTGAAGGTTTGAGGGAGGGCTGGGATTATTGCAATTACACGGAGGATGCTACTCTATAGGATAGAGGCAGCAATAGTGAGGGCCCAGTTTCATGTTCCCTAATGATTACATTCTCTTAAGAGTAGGATATCTGAGAAAGCCCCCTGTCCCTGACCTCAATGGATTAGCAGATCGTCTTAGATCTGTTAAGGATAACCAGATCCTAAATCATTTGTAGGCCTTTAAAGATGACAACCAGAGCCTAAAAGATGACAACCAGCACCTTGAATTAAATCCAGATAATCATTTCAGTTCTCGAAGTGTTTCACAGGCAACAGGAAGAATACTGATAAATACTTCAGCAGCGGCGTTCTTAAATTGTAGCTTTTGAGTGGTATTTAAGTGTAGCCCCATGCAGAGTACTTTCCAGTAGAAATTGATGAACAAGATGGGATCGTGCAAAGATCCTGTTGGCCACAGCTGCCGTTTTTCTCATTGAGCAAGAATAATGAATTTAGGAAGATCCTCAAATTATGAACAAATTAAAAATAGAGAGCTCAATTCTATCTAGAATGAAAAATATTCTGCCTTGCCAGGCCTCTGAACTCACAGTCACTCTGCCTTGTATAGATGGAATATGTTCTTCTCCATGTAGATCCTAATAGGGAATGGGTCAGTACTTCGACCACACCTTCTAGGCAGTCCAGTGCCTCAATAGACAAATAAGTATCATCAATGAACTGATGCTACCTGGCCTCATGTCAGTAGATAACCTCTCACAGTGGCTTTGTGCATCAGTAAAAGAATAATGGAAAGAGAATTGAGCCCTACAGGTCCCAGCAGTGTAGCACCGTCTGGCTTCAATTCTTCTCTATCACCACCAACAACCAGAGTTGGCTCTAGGAAAAGGACAACTACTGTAACACTTGCTTCCTATTCTCAGCTTCCAGACATGGTCCAGCACAATACCATGATCAGTGGTTCTGAACACAGTTGACAGATCAAGGAGGATCAGGAAGGTCACACAATCTTGGTTGTTCACAGATCATTGACAAAAGCAAACGATGTGTTCTCAATATAGTATTCTAGCCTGACACCCAGCTGAAAAAGCCCAGATAATCAAATTTCTTCCAGGGCTCTCTGCAACTGGAGCCTTACTGCCTTCTCAATAATCTTCACAACAAAATAAAGATTGAAATTATCAACAGGTTTCCAAACTGTCTGGGTCTAATGGTGGCTACTTGAACATGAAGCACATCAATGCCTATTTCAGGACTGGTGTTACCATGCCATCCCTCAAAAGTATATTCATTAGAGCTCTGACCCTGACCTCTCATCACTTTTCTGAAGGCAACTAGGAATGGTAAGGTTCTAATATACAGGCAGTGGAACTTGAAGAAAAGTAACATGTCCCTGAAGGGAAGCTCCAGAAATAGCTCAATTGTAGGTGTGCCTGTTCAGTTAGGGGAAGTGGAAGATGGAAGAATTGTTTCATCAATACACTAAATCTCTGGGAGGAATCTACACTGTTTTATTTATATGTTTTTAAGATATGGTTTTGACTTTTTACTAATGTGTTACTCCCCATTTGTCAAAATAATAATGGCACTAGAGGAGGAGAGAAATTGTTCACACTTTTTCCCCCCTGCTTTCCCTAATTAGATTGATGGCTCTACACTGCGTACTCTATGCTTGCAACATGGTCCTCTTATTACATTCCATCTGAACCTGACTCAAGGGAATGCTGTGGTCCGATACAGTTCCAAGGAGGAAGCAGCAAAGGCTCAGAAGTCTCTGCACATGTATGTTATTTGATTCGGTATTTACTGTTTTTCAAGAAAGGCATGCCCAATTGGGGCTTGTGATGTATTTAATGATTGCCTTGGACAGTAAAAAGGAGGCATGAATAGTGAACAAAAAAGAATGGCATATAGAGGGGGTGGGGTGTTATGTGACTAATCAATCTTATTTTACAATCCTTAAAAAAAAAGACTAAACCAAAATTGTTTTTGCTTTAAGACTTCCCTATCATCCTCGGGTATCAATCTAAATGTCCACAATGTTACTTCCCATATTCAAAACTTCCTTGTCAGATTTTCCACTGTAATATTTGATTGTTTCACAATCAATGTTCTAGCTCTTGAGTAATGTTTAACTTTAAGGGAATGTATATACTGTGGTCAGAATAAATGCATAGGTCCTGGGAAGTATGTCTCACCAGTTTTTCTCTTATGTTTTCAGGTGCGTTTTGGGGAACACTACCATCTTGGCTGAGTTTGCTGGAGAGGAGGAAGTGAACCGTTTTTTAGCACAAGGCCAGCCACTGCCCCCCACTTCCAGTTGGCAGTCCAACACTGGAACCACTCAGACACGTTTGGGCTCCACAAGCAGTTCTCATGGCATGGTGCGCAATGATGCAGGCCACTGGAATACCCCCTGCCTTGGTGGGAAAGGGAGCAGCGATCTGCTCTGGGGTGGGGTCCCTCAGTATTCAAGCAGCCTTTGGGGTCCTCCCAGCACCGATGACGGCAGGGTTATCGGAAGCCCAACGCCTTTGAATACTCTTCTCCCAGGGGATCTTCTCAGCGGGGAATCCATCTAGGATGCCAGAAAAACAAAATGGAAGTAACAATCATCAGCACTAAAGGAAAAAAAAAAAAAAGAAATAGCAGTAACCCTTTCCAGTCCAGGGCAGCACGAAGGATCCAGCTTTAATAGATCAGACTGGCGGCCCTTTTTTAGTACCTCTGTCTACTCTTGACTATGAAACTCTGCTGGAATCCCTTGTGAACTGTTTGTGTTAACAGTATGGGGCTCCCTTTGGTCAGTGTCATGTGCTAATGATAGATTTTTGTGTGGGTTTTTTTCCAACGGCTTTTTAATTTTATTTTTATGTTTGTATGGTGTTTTTAAAGACGTATACAAGCTGCTTAGACTAGTTCTATCATGAAGGGCACTTTTCAGAATTTGGGCTGGAAAGGGTTATTTTATCAACTTGGGGAAGTTGGGGTTGGGAGGAAGGGGAGGTGAGAAAGCCTATTTAAAATGAGCCTGTGATAATTATGCACATTACCAGAGGCGGATCCAGTAATCAGTGGGGGTGGGGGTGGGGTGGCATCTGACCAGCTTGTCAGCAGCTATTGGGGAACAAATCTTAAGCCCCCTTGGCTGGATGACTTGGATTGAGAGGTGGGGTGGAATATCCAGGTCCACTACTCCCGTGGGTCTTGCCTATGCACATTACACTTGTTTCATTGCTTTTTGTGTCATTTTTTTAAATTCTCCCCCCAAATAGTTCAAAGGTCTTTTTTTTAAAAAAAAAGAAATGAAAGAAAGAAAGAAAAAAGAAAGAAAGAAAGAAAGAAAGAAAAATTAACATATCAAACATGCAATTATACTTGAATCCAGTAGGCCAATAACAAAAATGTGAACACTTTCTATTATTACACTTCCAGGTTGGTATCAGAAAACAAAAGAACAGGCTCTAGGATTATTATTATTTTTGGTTCTTTCTTACATGTATGCATTGGGGACAAGTTGAATTGATGTATGAATGTATGGATGTGTGCGCGTGCCAGGTGTACAACTTAACAAATTGTGTGACCTTTTTTTTTCTTTTCTTCTTTTTCAGTATATGCTTTTGATTTGCTTATTGGTCAAATGTTTAATTGTTATTAGCTTCTAACTTTGCACTGAGTGTCCACAGCCCTTCTTGTAGCTAATCCTACTTGGTTTTTTTAAAAATTAAAATTAAAAAAAACTGATAGGAGGGGCTGGCGACAATTCATGTGTAAATGTTTACTCAAGGACTCTTACTGCATTTTAAAAACTTACAGTGTGTATCTCTGGAGAATAATATGTATATCTACCTTTAGCAGCTTTTTATTGTGGACTAATGCAAGAAAATAATTACCGGAGTATTGCACCATTTTTTTCCCATTCGGAATATAAAGTTTAAAAAAAAGAAAAAAAAAAGACTCTTGTTGAACTGTGGCCATAAATACTTGTAAAGAGTGGATGGTTCCCTGCAAGCTGGAACAGAAACAAGCACTTGGACATAGGTTTTGACTGCTTTTGGAGGAGCCTACGATTTCAGCTCCTACCTGTTTACAAACCTTTTTTTTTCTCCTTCAAACTTTAAAATAAAAAAAGGAATTAAAAAAAAGAAAAAAAAGACTTCCATCATAAAGAAACCTATTTTCAGAATGAAGATATGCTACTTCAGAGCTCTGGGATTGAACAGTGTTTGTTGTTGTTACTGTTGTTGTTACTGTTGTTGTTGATCCTTTTCTTTGGCCATTGCTGTGTACTCTTTTTTTTCCCCTCCCTCATCTTCGTCAGAGTGGCGAAAAATATTGTGATCACTATCTTGCACATGGTGGAAGATGTCTCAGGAAAGCCGGGTTTCCCGAGGAGCAACTCCACACCATTTCATGTATTTTTTAAACCCAACTCCTAGCACTGAAGATATTATTAAAAAAAACAAAAAACAAAATAAAAAAGACAGTAAGAGAAGAAGAAAAATACCTAATCTAATGTGTAGCAGTTACATATTTACCAAATAATGGACTCAAAAGAAATAGATGTTTGAAGAGTGCTTTATATATTAAAAAAAATTGCTTTATGTTTAAAAATGATCAATGTTTTTGATTGTTTTGAAAGGAAGAAAGACAATGGAATAACATACCCTTTGAGTATGTTTTTAAAAATTATATGAACATTGTGCTCCCTGACTGCTTGGATCAGGAAACTTGTGCATTACGTTTTGTTTTGTTTTGTTCAAGGTTAGCTTTTTAATGGTTTTGTCGAATTAAAAAGGGTCCTGCAAAATTGCAAATCAACAAAAGCTGGGTTTTTTTAGAGGATCATGAACTATGCACAGATTGGGTTCCAGACTTGTGTTTTCTCAAGTTTTCGTAGTGTATTTAGCTGAATACCCTTTTCTCAGAGCAATTGCATCTCATTCTCATTACACGCACTCTACATATGTATTGTGTATATATATCTCTTTTAACACACATACAGATACACACACACACACATATTTATATATAAAATACATATGTGCCTATGTGCGGATTGAAATAGTCAATACAATTTTCCATGCTAAAATTTAGTAATGAATTGTAGAAAAAGAACTCACAATCATTTGAAATTGGAGATGGACATTTTTAAAATAATTCCTGTTGAATTTTTATTTTTTATTTTATTTTAATGTTTTGCCTTTAATTTTGAACTCAAGATGTCTGTAACTCTGAGATGAAAAGTTTTTAAAAGTTTGTGGCTTTTAATGTTATTTCTCCTCATAGAATGTGATTGTTGAAAACATGCACCAGAAGTTGCTTTCAAGAGTACGAAGATTCTTTGAAACTTAATAAATTGCAGTTTTTCTTGGCTGTTAAGAAGGCATGTGTATTTTTCTTGTGTACAGAAATGACTGTTAACAGATAATCTAGCATTTCTAAGGCTTGCCCAATTCATTACCTGTTAATTGTTCAGCCAGCAAATATCCGAAATGATTAAAATGTCACTTTCAATCTGTGTATGCTATAATTTACAGATTGTTGACTCGCTGCTTGTGATTGCTTAGTGTTGTTATTTATGTTTGTTAGTTGCCTTTTCAATTTCGCAATATAAGATAGGATTGGATTTTTATATGAAAAAGTTGTAAAGTAATTGTATTTTTGTTAAATGCTGTTTCTCTCCCCTCTTTTTTCTTTTTGTCTCTGACACATTAGGGGAGGGGAATCACTCATAATTCAACGTATATACTTTACAAACATATTGTCATATTTCTGGCTAGTATTCCTTTTGCTTTAGACTTCTTTGACAACAAATTTTATATTTCCATATCTATAACTGGAAGGTTTCCAAACAATATTATTCATAGTTTAGGTATACCAATGCTGCCAAGACTTTTTTTCCTTCTTTATATTTGTTTTCTTGGGAATCTGCTGTTTTTCCTGTGACAAAATATTACATCAACATAAACGTTTATGTCTTTTATACAGCTACCAGAAAGAAAAGGATTTGTAAAACACTAAGGTTTTTTCTTGGCCACAATAAGAAATTCAACATGAAAGTCAGGTTCTCTGGGTGATACACTCCAAAGCCATGTTTACTTTTTAAGCTAACTCAGACTACTTACTTGTATTGTCTTGATCTAGCTTAAATAATGAAATACCCATTTTTAAAAATAGTTATGTGTACAGTACTCTATTCAATGTGTATGTTCCACAACAGGAGGATTGATATAAACGTCGGAATAAGGTTTTTTTTTAAAATAAATCTGTAAATAGTTCTGTTTTAGTCAACATAATGACCAGAAGGACACTCAGATGGGTCAACAGTAACATGTAAAATCTCATTTTTAGGATTTCCCTGTAGTAATCATAATAACTTGGACTTTTAAGAGCAGTCTATACATTTTTTTAGAGAAAAAATTGCTAATATAGGCTGCTAGTACATTTATCTTCACAACTGTTATCATTTTAAATTAGCTTATGGACACCTACCTTGACACATCAGAATTCCAATATAATTCAATTTTCTTAATACTATTTTAGATCATAAACCAAAGTACCAGATTCTTATTTACAAGATTGCCTTTGGGCTTCCAGTTGAGTTCCATTGACTTTTTTAAAAATAAAAAGAGAGGTATCATCAAAATCCTGCTTTGTTTGAAAATCCGTACAGTAGCCCTGAAAAAAAAGGCAAAGATCATCTGTATCCTGCAGGACTATGGAATGTCCTCATTACTTTGACTTAAGAAATGGGTGTTTGTTTCTTTTAATTGATCACACCTATTAGGACAACCAGTGGCAAAAGGCCTTTTAGGGAACACTGCCAAATATTGTACTTTCCTAGACCACAGGAAAGCTGGCAGATATTTTCATGTTTAAACTCACCAAATAATAATATGCTCTAAATATTACATAATTAACCAGTCAGGGTTATATTCCTTACTGTTTTGATGTAATGTATGTATTTTCAACACTGTCTCCTTTCTGTTAATATTGGAAAGAAATTGCACTTTTCCTATTAGAATGTATGTATGCATTACATCAATTTGTATGCCAACTCCCTAGAATCTAGACAGCTTACAATATTAAAAAAATATCTTCCATTGATATCAATTACTAAGGACTCTCCATTGTTTTATTAAAGAATTTTTAAAACGATTAAACACTAATACATATTAATATAAAATAAGAAATAATAAAAGACAAAGCTAAAAGTGCAAAAAAGAGAAAAGTACGGGTAGCTTCTGATTTTTTTAATAGCAGTTTTAAGTACAGTTATAAAATTACCTGTTAACTCTGTGGTTACAACTTAACTCTCTTACTGTAATCTACCTTATCTAATAATCAAATTAGCATCCCCAACCTTTTTGGCACCAAGGACCGGTTTCGTGGAAGACAATTTTTCCATGGACCAGCAGGAGGAACACACAACTTATATCCCACACAGTTCACCCACTGCTCACTTCCAACTGTTCGGCCCAGTTCCTAACAGGTCACAGACTGGTACCAGTCATGGCCCAGGGGTTGGGAACCCCTGATCTAAACCATAAATCATAAGTGCATTTTATCTGTTCTACACAAGAAGTCCTTAAGGGGTTTCGAGTCAGCAGTAAATGTAGAGATAAAAATCCATTTAGCCGCCTCAGCAACTTCCATCATATTCAACCATTCATTATGGAGGGTGTTGAGTCTTTCCAACATTGTGCATACAATAATCTTGGTGCAGTTACCATGTACAAAAACAAAGTTCCATGACATTTTTCTGATTGTCCATGAATCCCAAAAGAAAACCTCTGGTCTCGGTCTTTAAAATCCTCTAAATCAATGTACCGGTATGTCTTTGAATCCAGAACTTTCTAGCTTTTTTACACCTCCAACAAACATGATATCCTTTCTTGTTCATATTTCAGACATAAATTTGAAGTGCCTTTATACATTCTAGACTTCCTCTGGTGATCTATACCTCTGACAGGTTTATTTTCCTCTTCCTCAGTGATAAAATAGGAGGGTGAGATGGCAGAGAATTCCACAGAAGCTTCTACTGTTGAGAAGGTGTTTTATGGGCCCCTTCCTCCTTGATCTCTTGGGAGTGGGTATTAATATCATCTCACTTTACCTAGACTGTTGGGGACAGGCAGATTCTAACCAAAACAAGTACTGAAGGTAACAGGTTAGGTGATTGCCACATTCTTAAATTATTCCTGGAATACCAGTCCCACAAAATAGGTATTATTCTGTGGACCATTTAATATCTGTCTGTAGCTAAGTTACTATGTTCTATATCCATTGGAGCCTTGGGGTCTGTAAGGGCAGGTATACAGGGAACAAATTGCAGGAATTTGTAAGATAAGGCTCAAGTTATATCTCTTAAATTTAGAACTGCTTTGTTTCATTTTGACTTTCATTTTCCAAGTACATAGGCAATGAACTTGCTCGCTGCTTATGCTTCTCCCTCTGTCACATAGAAAAGCTTCAGCAAGCTCTATTCTGATGATTTAGGAGCATCAGTTATCAATCTCAAAGCCACTGGTTTGTTCCGTTGGAGGAAGGATACAAAAGCAGATGCTGGGTAGCCCCCACAGCTCTGTCTTCTACTTGGATTGCTCCAGCATGCTAGTTTCTACTGCTCTTTGATCTTGAGAGGTAGGAAAAGCCAAGCCTTGGTCATGCTCTGTGGGCTTCCTTTCTGTGAGCAAGGAGCCGACAGCAATTGACACAAGGCAGATCAGCTGTTCTTGTCAAACCCAACACCAAGATAGGTAGGTATGTATCATAAGTAAGATTTTAAGCATGTGATTAGCCAAGACTTAGTTCACAAAATGGGGCCAGCTTGTGGTTTTAGGGAGCAAAAATCATATACAGGTCAATCTTCTCAATCCCACTTTTTTAATGCCAGGTACCAGCAGGGTCAATATTTTCCTTCTGGAAATCTCAGACCAGTGGAAGTTCATTGCTGAGCCTAATTCTTGTTTAGTTCTCTTCCTTCTCCTTTTCGCAGTACTGATCTAGAAGAAGTTCCCAGCCAGCAAGAGGAGAACAGGAGTGCAGTTATGAGAGATACTGATACACCTTTACTTTCAGCAGTGCTGAGAACTGGCCCCAGAGGTTCAGTAAGTGTCAAGTAAGAATTGCAGAGAGGAGGAGAATGCAGTATCAAAACATAACTGAATGAATTTTAGGATTATAGAATGAGCTTAAAAATCTGGATGACTATTAGATGACATCAAAGAGATTGGATGTGGCTGCTGTACAAAAATATTGCTGGAAAAAATGTTGATCTTAATAGTTCATGTTCATTGCCTTTATCTTGCAGTTCCCAGTCATATTAGGGAAAGTAAACTCATTGTTTTAATGGGACTACTCATTAAATATGGATCATGGCCTATTATAATAAAAAATATATATATGTAAATCTAGTTTCTTCTATCACACCCAAACCTATTGTGCACTTTTTGAAAGTTCTTTAGTAGTTTCATCTGAATTCCTTCTTCATACAAAGGAATTATAATGGTTGTAGTCTCTCTCAGATGACTACAACTTATCCAGTACATAATTGTATTGACTAAAAATTTCCAGTCATTTTTAAAAATTCTCCATGAGTCTGAAGAAGGTTTGAACCTCCAACTTCAGTAAGATTATTGAAATACCTGTAAAACACTGTGATATAGAAGCCCCAATTTGGCAAATATTTTATCAAAGGCAGTATATCTTTTACAAAAATGTGGATATTGTGATTGGACGACTCCGATGATACTTCCAAATATCAGTAATTATGATACTTTGGGTCAAACTCAAAATGTCAGAGGTATATCACTAGTTCTTGTCAATATTTAAAAGCAATGTAAGTGACTATGAAAATAAGAGTTTCGCAATCAGAAGGAGAATTCCTTGCATATCACCTACTGTTTCAAATTATTTTGAAAAAATGAAATTTCCAGTTCTTTAGCCCTTGATTTATGAATCTGACTTTGTTCAGTCCCACTATATAAAATAAGTTTCTTCAAATACTGTAATGTGTGTTTATTTAAGATGTAGTTGCAAAATATTCATTGAGGAAGGCATCAAGTGTGGTGCCTCTAAGCTCATCCTTGGGCCTCTACTCTTTAACATTTGTATCAGTGATGCGGAGGAGACAGTAGAGGGAACGTACAGTATATCAAATCTGCATATTACAGATTCACCGATAAATTAACCTTAGAATAAAAGTATCCACAAGAGATCAAAAAATTTGTGATGGAGTTTGTTTCTAAAAAATTGTGATGAAGTCAAAGCCCTACTCCTTTTCTACTGATGTTCTTCCTATTTTATCATAGCATAATGTTGATTGGGTGATTCTAGAACAGTGTGTTTCAACCTTGGCAACTTTTAAATATGTAGATTTAAAATTCCCCAGCCAACATGTTCTACCTAGATTTAAGATGCCATAAACCTCCAGTGGGGAAATGGACTTGCAGCCTGACATAAAACACTCTTTGCTGCAAGCAGACTTCTTGTCCTTCCACAGTGGTTGCTTTTAAAGAGACAAATCCTAAATTTTAAATGCCAGCAGCACTCAAGTTTTGCAAACAATGTATATATTTTATGCTCTAGAGCAGCAAACTCGTGACATGATGTATCGTAACTTTTTCCCTGTTCGTTAAACCGGGAGTGAGGTGGGCATGGCCAGCTGTTGATGCATCCGGCCTGCTCTAGAGTGTCCATGCCTAAATCTAAAATTCAAATTAACCTGCGCAGATTAGCAAAAATATATCTTTAAATGTCTTAAGTATTGATTAGAAGAGATATATATTAGTTTGATGCTGTCCACAGATCTGCACTAGTTGGAAGTATAATATGCATGCAGGACCATTTACAAACATTTGCATTATGTTAACTAATACTTCCAGAGAAAGTCACTAGAGGGAGTAGTTGATTTGAGTTCAACATTGGGAATATAGTACAACAATTTTGTATATAGTTGTCATTTTCTGACCTACTTAGACCTCTGTGTCTTTCCACACATCTTTTGCTTTTCCTGTGTCAATTTACAGTAGCAATAGAGATTACTTACTGAAAATCATTGCAGCAGTCATTAATGTATTAACTGCACTTGAAACACTTGAGGAATTAGATGCAAACAAAACTAAGATTATTTGGCTAATAGATAACATTTCTAGTTGCCACAGATTCACTGTGCGTCTCTATATAAAGCTACATTACTAGGGGAAAATCTATTGAGTGCTCATGTTTTCTAGTGGCAAAGCCAAGGTAGGCTGATGGAATTTCTGCTGCACTTTTCTGTTCCCCCATCGCTGAGCCAAAATCAAAATGAAGGTTGCTGTGATTCCTGAGATGGAGTCTAGAAATTGTAATAATATTGCTACAGAGGCCCACTAATCTGTGAAAACCAGGAGGGAAGGAGTCATATATTTGCAAAGATTTCCACCATATGACAAGAAAAATATCAGTACCTTAAATAAGCACATGCATCTAGCACTCTACATTTGATTCTAAAAAGGTCGTTTGGAGTTAAGTGCAGTGATAGAATTCAGCCAGTTCACACCTATTTGGGAGAACCGGTTGTTAACTTTCTAAGCAGTTTGGAAAACTGGTTGTTGGAAGAAATCTCATTTTGTTTTTTTCCACTTTACAGGGCTGATCCTGTAAGGAAAGCAGGAAGAAACATTCTGGTGTTGTTTCTAGCCTAATCTTTATTGCCTTTCGGGTTAACCCTTATTACATTGTAACAGCTAAGGTGAAGCGCCCATCGATCTGAATGATGTTGAGTTGGCCAGGCCCACATGGTCACATGACCCACTGAGCCATGCCTACCCAGCTGATCATTAGGACAGAGAACTGGTTGTTAAATTATTTGAATCCCACCACTGGTTAAGTTCCTTAAAGCAGCTGCATCTTTAAGCCCCATACAGGGGGCAGGGGGAACCACAATTATGTTAAAGAATTATTATTCTGCTACTGCATACCTCAAAGCAGCTTTGGAGAATAAAAAATTGAATCACAGCACAGCCTCCTCACGGGCACTCTCATCCACAGCATCTTATCCTGTGACTTGAGACTGCACAAAAGGTCCATACAAATTCAAATCCACATTCACCTTTTAATTTTTTGGCAAAGGGCGTGGAGGGTTATGTAGCATTTACTTCCCTGAACTCATATTTGGAAATACTGTATGTTGATTTCCTTATCAATTTTCCTGCTTTCTGAATAAGAACCTGAGAAACTTTATTGTAAAATATTGAAACAATGTGCAAACCTCTTAGTGTACCTCATCATGGTAAGAACATGGCCCAGCAGTGGCAAAGTACCGCTTTTTAAATGGAGTTAAAATTTTGAGTTAAACTTTGTTGGGGAAGGCAACCAAAGGATGGGAGATGAGACGGTCAATCTTTGCATTCCCCCGTTGGTCAGGTAGATAGAATCCCGATTGGCTTGTTGGGCACACTGACTGTTACAAGAGTGGCATGAGCAAGGAGAGTGCCAGAGTAGGACAAACTTACAACCATTTTGTAAGAGTTTAAAGGGATGAGACAAACCAGACTCTACGAATGCATCCCCTGCTACTTGTTCTGTATGATAGGTTTTGGTGTCCATAAACAAAGATTCTTTTTTTGCACATCACCTCTCAGTTGGAGAGCCTGTCAGTTCCAATAATGTAAGAAGATGATCAGTACCTGTTTTAAAATCAAGGGAGAGGAAGTGTACATCTCAGTTGCAATGTCCGAGTCATATTCATGTTATGGTGGGTTACATATTACAGATCAACTTGTAGAAGAAGCATAATAAAACAGCTCTTTTAGAACGGCATCTGAGTAAATGTAAGGATTATTAAGAAGCCTTCTGCAGAGCTAATGCAAATAATCCATGGTTCCAAGGATACTGAACTATAGATGCAAGCTCTCCCATCATTGCTTATGTGCAGATGGTTGGGAGTTGTGGTGTTGAGCATTTAGGGGCCACAAAGCCCCCATGTGGAGTGTATTGTAAAATATGGAATGATAAAGGGACATTACATAGTATCTTCAAAAAGCTGAGTATCCTGACAAAAGAAAAAAGAAAAGAGATGGATTCAGTTTCAGATTGGTGGATTAAGATGGGGACAGGAGGAAAGACCCTATGAGTGTCCTAAATGCAAAGAAAATAATCCTTATATAGGATTATTTTCATTATATAGACATATCCACCATACCTTTTCCTTTCCTCTGCTCTGCTCTGCTCTGCTCTCCCCTCCTTTCCAAATGCTATGCAAGTCGAAAAAGAAGTAAGAAGACCTCTTTGGTGCTATCCAAATATTGTAGGTAAAATTAATTCTCTGCTCGGGAAAATGGTTTTTTGTTGGAATATTTTTATTTTTCTCCTTTATGACAGAAAGAAGGAGGGGGGGGACAGAGGGAAGTTAGTTTCCACTGGTTTTGACAGGAGAGAAATTGGTGTAAATTAAATATGCACTACTTTTGCTGGTGTGAACCTTCTCTTTGTTCAATAGGGTAGGACCAATCATATTTCTTCTGTACTCATCTGAACTCTCATTCCTAAGGCCTGGCCAACCTCAGATATTCTGAAGGGAAGATTGCCTCCAGAGTTCATTGTAATAGAAGATGCATGTTCTTATCCTTCACACCACATCTCTAGATCTCCCTCTTCTGGGAAGACTTTGTGTCGCTTCTGCATGATAAGAGTCATAGCACATTCTACCATGCCAGTAGCAAGACTGTCCTGAGAAATGTACTGCTTGATTCCCATGTATGATCTTTAATAGTTCCCCCCACAACTAACCAGGATACAGGTATTACTGTAATCTGTGAAATGAGCATACATGGAGGAAATCTTCAGCTACCCATTATCATTTTAACACCATTATTCCTTTACTAGCAACCAGCCCTGAAGGAAGTATCTTACCTTGTTTCATTCCTCAAGGCCAGAAATGCACTGGAACATTGAACAGGTGGGCAGGCAAGGCACTCAATACATTCTTACTATAACTGGGTATTCATCAAATAACCCAGAAGAGAGAAATTGTGCTTATGTTTTGGACTGGCTATGTGAGAGAATGACAGACTCATCTGCTAGAATCAAAGCTAGTGAAAAGAACTGGGAATTGAAATACCAGAGGGAGCAGCAACCAGAAGTAGGAAGTTTGATTTGATTCAAATGCTTTAAAAAATACAAATGGGATAGTTCAATGGGTAGTCCACTACTCTGGCTTAATTTATGAAGATTACTAGAACATCTTAGGTTCACCATCCACTCCTTTCTTCTGACTGTAATTTTGTTTACTCTCCGTTTATTGTATTTATAGTTTTGTTTCACAGTAGGAAAAATCATTTCTTCATAAAATACACAGTATTTCTTTTCTGCTGAGACAAAGACAGAAACAATTTACCTAGTTCCTCTTTTGATAGAACTCAGAAGCACTTCTTATTAATCTACTACAGCTCAAGTGAACTGAAATCCGAAGCACATCAGTCACAATGGTGCCTTCCTGATGATACTGGGATTTTCATCCTAGCAAATAGATGTAATATCTTCAGATAACGCACAACATTCCTTTCATATCTTCCAAATCAATAAGAGGGATTATTATCACTCTCATTCTGCAGAAATCCAGCTGAGAGAACAAGATATTCCCAGAGTCTATGCCCAGAAGGATATAACCAAGAAAGAACTGAAATTGATGTCTCTTAAGGGGCAACTTCTCAGTCTGTTATCTATTCTAGGAATCCTAAAAGTATAGAAATCTACACTAGCTCAGCAGGTGCATGACCTACAAATGCATGAGAACAAAAGCAGAATGTAGAAATCAGTGCAGTAGAAACTAGTAACATGTTCCTCTTGTAGTTACACCTCTTACAGGAAGAATGCAAATACAGTATCATTCTCACAGAGTTACTGGCAGGGTTTGACATTTCTTTTATTGGATACAAGCTTTGAAAAGTTATTTTTTTAAAAATCAAAATCACATTCAGGCCAACTGACCCACTGCCTGATGCATCTCTTTCCACAGAATAGATGCAGAGATGTCACCAAAATGGTTTAGTTCAGTGTAAACATAATCAGTGCAAGGACATATTCATGCAAACATTAGAAATTAAAAAAAACACTGTAGTCTAGGAAGCAACACACACACACACGCATCTGCTGTTCAATAAGTATATGAAACTGTCTACCTTCCCCACCCCCCGAAACAAAGTCTACTCAGCTATCTGAAAACACAAACTATCAGTAGATGCCCCCAGAATGAAATGTTCCTTAAGAGAAAAAAAATAGAAAAAAATAAAATATAAAAAACAAGAGAGTCCTCAAGTGCTTGCCTTTGCTATTCATGCTCTCTATACCTTGCAATATTGTTTCAGGCATTAGCCAACTGACCCATATTCCCTTCTTTAGCCTAGCCAAGATTACCCCTAGAGCTCTGTGTCATACAGGAGACGTCTCTTCCACTTTACAAATTACAGCCTTAATTTGGTGAGGAGATCACATTGGATTTAGAGGTATGACACTATTTACAGACAACATCCCATACTGACCATGTTTTGCAAAACAAAACAAAACAACATCATCTTGATGCTGACATTCTCACATTCAACAGATGGTGCAACTATTTGCTTTGTTCATGGGGGGCCTCAGGGGGGCTTCACTGGAGAAAGTCTCACGTCTTCTCCGCACAACTGGGCTCAGCAGGCTGGGCAGGTTGACTTGCTGAAGTAGCTCCCTGAAAACTTCCATCACATTCTCATTCTCCTTAGCAGATGCCTCCAGGAAACGATTGTTCCAGTCAAGCTCCACCAAGGAGAGAACATCTTCAGGCAACACGTGTCTAACCCCACCAGCTTCAGCCTTATTGCCCACCACTACAATCGGTGGGAACTTATCTTCCTTCAGCTCAAGGATCTCCTCGTGTAAAGTCTTCACACGCTCAAAGGACTCCGCATCGTCTATGGCGTAAACCAAGGCAAAAGCATCACTGTTCTGGATGGAGAGCTTGCGCATTGCAGGAAACGAATAGCTACCACTAGTGTCCAAGATCTCCACCTTGATGGTAATTCCACTGACCTCATATTCCTTGCTGTGCAGCTCCTCTACTGTCCGGCGATGTTTTGGTTCAAATGTGTTCTGTAGGAATCGCCGGATGAGGGAAGTCTTACCAACCCCAGCTGCCCCCAGAAACACCAGACGAACTTGGCTCTTCTTCATGGCTAGAGACATGCTTCTCTGGATCTTGCAGATGGGTGGAGGCAAAACTCTCAAGTCCCAAACACCAACAGAAGAAAGCTTGATGATTTTTAGGCAATCTGGCTTCAGGGAGCAGTCTAGTTTTCCCCTGTTGCCTTGCAAGCCACTTGCACTCTTGTCACCAACTTTGTCTAGTTACTAGGAGAACTGCAACTGTGTTCAAAGTCTCCCTGCTTGTTTTCTCTTTATTTACACTCCTTCCTGTCACAGACACAAACAGAGACAGAGTCTCAAAGCTCCCCCAATCTGTGCTGGAGAGAATGTTGAGGGACGGGCAAAATGTAGGGGGGAGAGAGAGAGAGAGAAGAAAAATCTGGACCAATCCGCTGACTGCTGTTTCTGAAGGCAAATCTCAGCCTGTGGAGGGGGGGGGGAGAGAGAGAGGGAGAGAGAGAGAGAGAGACTAGAAGAGGTTGGATATTGTAAAGGTTTGCCTGGCTCTCAGCTGCCATGGATATGAACGACTAAATTTTTTCTCCCTTCTGAGATTAGTCAGTATGGCTAGCATAACCACGGTGTCCTCTGCACTGCCTAACATAGTCTATTTCTGTTCCCCTCCTTGAGTTGGAAATCTTTACCATAGCCAAAAGCACAAACGTCTTTTATTGGTACTTCAAAGAAGCTACTGAGAACTTTGGATTCGGGAAAATCTGTAAGTGAATATGAGGAGAAGGATTGAAAAGGAAGACTAATAGCAGAATGTTTTACTTGCTTGGCTAATATGAATAGCCTTGTAAAATTCAGGCTGGGAAATTAGAGAAGCCTCAAATGTTCTAGTAGACTCTTTCTGTTCTGGTTGCTTAATTTGCATTGAGTAATAAAACTGTTTTGGTGGGATAGAATCTCAGGGCCACCTGTCCCATCTCCACAATGAAGGGAGGAAAAGCTTCACATCACATGTACACACACAGAAACATACAACACGGTCTTCCCAACTGATCCTCATGGACCCATTAAGCACTGATAGGTTTTCAGTGCCATATCAGGCAACCTGGCGCAAGAGGGGAAAAGAAAGACATGAGTGGAATGAATTTCCTAAATTCAATCAATCTAGTCCGAAAAAGCAGAGCCCACTGTTTCTTTCATTTGCTATGGGGATATCCAAATGAGAATAGCTGGAGTTGGTTGTGAGGCATCCCATGGGAATGAGTGAGACACCATTGTTGTTTTAAATTTTGTGGTTTATAGTTTTATGGTTATGGGATTTTATTGTTGTGAGCCACCCAGAGCTGTTTTTAATATGGACAGCCATCAAAATCTTATAAGTATAATAAAATAAAACAAATAATAAATAAATAAAATAATATATTCCTGTCAGGTTGGGCAGGGGAGGGAAAGCCAGCCAACATGTTAAACATAATAATGCATTTGTACTTTACTTGAGATTCCAGAGAGTAGTGGATATTGGTTCACTTTCATCATACATTCTTAATATCGCCTATATGTTTAACTTTGTTTGTCAGAAATACATTCTTTTAAGGAAAAGTTTCCCCGCTGTGAAGAGGATTTCAAGGCAGAGATTCTTCTCTTAAGAGGCCCATCTCAAGCCAAGAAAAAGACATTGCACTGAACAAAGTGGGAAGATGTTATTCTTGCCATATTTGCCTGGGGATGTTTCAGAGCCCAGATTGTTCCTCGGTGTTTGAGGAAGGGCTGACAGGGAGTGAGGGAAGGGAATCAATGAGCATCTTGCTAGGTCTCCTAAACATTTCAGATAGGCCTCCTGTTTCTCAGTTCCAGGGTCTTTCTGGATTTCTCCATGGGCACTTGTCCCAAGTACAATCAGACTCAAATGATACCAATGGCACCAGTTCCTTGGAAGAGCACACTTGGCAAAACTTACATTATTATCCATTTATTATATAGTTTATTTATATATTATTTATCATGAGATTTAATCCTTTTATTTGATAAAACTCAAGGTAGCATAGATAATGCTCCTGACTTCTATTTCCTGCACAACACAAATTCTGTGAGGTAGGTTGGGCTGGACCCAGCTGGCTTTCTATGCCCAAGCAAAGTCTAAAACTTATCTTTTATCTCTGTCTGGTCCAGGACCTGAACCACTCCATCAACCTCTTCCTTCCCTCACCCACACCAAAGCATCCTATTTTTGTAGATTATGCAATGTGTGAATCAACACTCAGAGGACATTCACACTAGGAATTTATAGCTTCCAGCAGCAACATCACAGTGTCTTTCTTGCAGACAGGCTATGCCATATATCACCCCAGCAATTCAGTGGCTCAATGAATCACTCATGTGGACAGTTTTTAAGCAAGCTGAAAGGAAAGGTCATCTCTAGCATCTCTCTGCTCCCATTCCTGGAAATCTTGCTGTTCAGTCCACACCACGAGAGCTACGGTTATTCTTCCGAACAAGCTCTCTTTCTACACCATAGGCTGTTTTTAGATAACGTTTTGATTTTAAATGGTCTTTTTATGATATTATTCTATGAGCATCTTTGTGGGGGAAAATAAGCAATTCACCCATAATTTGGTTTGAGTGAAAGGAGCTGCATGGGCTTCAGGCTGTTTTTAGGTATTTGCTGCAGGATTTAGGATGAGAGGAACAAAGGCTGAAATCCACAGTCAACAAATCTTGGTGGATATAAGCTCCCACAGCCTAACCTCCTATGGAAATACTTGAAAGCGGGAATGCTACGAGGCTTCCTTGAGAAACTGGGGGAAAATTGGGTTATACATCAAACAAAATATTTTTAAAAATCAATGTAGAGTGGTGAGGGTACCAATACACTGTTGCCATTCCAGAGGAAAACACGGGCAACCCTCCAGAGAGAGAGAGTCAAATCAAGAGAGTCAGAAACCAAGATGTATATATAATAGAGGGACCTAATCCAAGTTAAAGGAAAGAAATACCAGTAGGTAAAGTGAAGGGGGGGGGGGGTAGAGAACACAGATTTTTTTAATTTATTTTATTAATTATATAATTACAAACCTATTTATATAAATATATCCCATAAATATCCTCATGGTAACCTTCTTTAAATATTAACAATTTCTAGAAGACACTATCCATTGCAAGTACCGGTACTGTTGGGATGTCCATTTGAAGCACATATACATACAAAAAAAGACATCACCTTGAAAGAAGTGGGGGGAAAGTTTCCTTTTCCATACACCTCTATATATGTTTGAAGGCCAAGATAGTTCCATGCCCAAGGAAGGGGAATTAGTGAATGGAGAGAATAAAGGGGCATAAAAATGTAATTAATAAAATAATTTAAAAAGGTACACAGCATGGAGAGAGATCTATGAAGTTGTTCTTGCACCTGTGCGTGCCAGGTTTAGGTCTTTGATCCTTTTTTCAGATTTTCTTTTAGCAAAGTTATACAAAACATAAAACTATCACAAAGTAATAAAGAGCAGAAGTAATAAAGAACAACAAAAAAGAAGAAAAGCAAAGGTGTAGAAAGGAAGAATAAAAAAGACAGGTTTTTTCCATATGGTGCCATGTAACTTAGCAGTTTAGCTTAACTTACACCAACTGCAGCTTCTATATATTTTTCAAGGATGGTTCCACAAGACCACATTGCAGAACCAAAGTAAATATAATTCAGGTGTGAATAATGGCTGAGTTATCCAACCAGCTCAGGAAGTCTTAACAGGCACACTAACAAAATAACAAAGTTGGAAGGGAACTTGGAGATCTTCTAGTCTAACCCTCTGCTCAGGCAGGAAACCCTATACCAGGGGTGTCAAACTCGCGATGACATGTTGTTATCACCTGATGTATCACAACTTTTTCCCCTTTACTAAACCAGGGGTAGGCATGGCTAGTGAGTGATGCATCCGTGACACCCCAGCCCTATACTATTTCAGACAAATGGCTGTCCAATCTCTTCTTAAAAACCTCTATTGTTGGAGCACCTTCAATTTCTAGAGGCAAGTTGTTCCACAAATTAATTGTCAGGAAATTTCTCCTTAGTTCTAGGTTGCTTCTCTCCTTGATTAATTTCAATCCATTGCTTCTCGTCTCGCCTTCAGGTGTTTTGGAGAATAGCTTGACTCCCTCTTCTTTGTGGCAAGCTCTGATATATCGGAACACTGCTATCATGTCCCCTCCTTAGTTAAACTAGATAAACCCAATTCCAGCAACTGTTCTTTATATGTTTTAGCCTTCAGTCCCCTAGTTACACTATGGTAGTTACAAGGATCAGGAGAAGTTTGGTAGAACTTTTTCTGAACAGCAGATTTCACTGAAAGATGGGTGGGTGAGTCCCTCTGGATTTTACATTTTTGGTTGCTTCTGGAAACAATCTTTGAATGTCATGAAAGGAAAGAAATGGCTACTATTTTCATATTTGTAATTATATTTTTATTCCTCTAGGATGGCAGAGTAGATGTGATAAAATGAACCATTCACTTACGAGGCACAAGAGACAAGAAGCGTTCTTGGTATTATTAATGTGAGAATCCATTTATTCATTTCCATGTATATTATTTTACTGAAGCTGAATGCATGAGATTTTAGAACTATGTTACAATATTTATGAGAAAAGGTAAAGGTCAAACTAAAGACTTATCCTGTTAACCTAGTTAACTTTAAGGCATGACCCAATTTTAATTCTAAAAAGATATTAAATGAATCAAGAACCTCCACATCTGGTCTTGTTGTTTATTCCCTTCCTTTTGTTATTATATTTCATTTTATATTTTGTATGGTAATTGTATGCTGCATAGAATAGGTTTGGAGATTGGTGGTGCCTAAACTGAAGAAATTAAATTAAATTAAGTCGGTCAAATACTGAGTTACAAAAAAGAAAGCATATAATTTTTAGTTAATACCACTTTGGTCCTATGTTGAAAACTAGATGCATATCCAGGATCACAGTAATCATTTTGAAGAGAAGTAGAGATTCCACCAGCAAAGATGGAGACAAAAAGGCTTTTCCAATACAAACGTGCCCCAATAAGTTTTTTTTCTACTGTGACCTCATTACCTTCACTTGATCCACTGTCCTTATCTGAATGCTTTTTAAGATTTTCTTAGCTGTGCTGATGTCAACATTTCCTAATACACATTTTGCTAGCCTACAATCTGATATTCTATTATCATATTTTCCCTATTGGGTGATGTCTAGTGGCCATTTTAGGTTGGCGTGGGTTTTCTCCTTCCTGTTCAATCCCTCTGCCATTTTTCTGCTTTGGGCACCTGGAGAGTCTACTTCTTTCAAATTAGATTCTCTCCTGTATTGTCCAAATTTCTAGCTGATGCCTTGGCTTCGAAACCAGATCAAGCTGAACAGCAGTGAACCAATGATGGCCATCGGGATGGGCTACATGAAGTATGAGAGCAGAAAAGAGAAAAGAGACAGAAAAACCCTTCTTGTGCATGTCAACTATTGTCTGAATGTTTTTAAACACAAGTTTAGTCATCTTCTGGAATAGTATTAAACCCATCTCCAGTAATAATAAGCAGAAGAACACTGATAGAAGATGTGCTATTCTTCAAAGGTGCTTATTATGGTATAGCATTAAATTTTTGGTATGGATATAAATTAGCACCTTCACCAACAATGTAGTTGCTGACACAGTAAAGTACTTGTCTAATAGTTCTTATTGCCTGGAAAAGTTCAAAGTTGACAATCAAGTGTTTCTTAAGTACTCACAATAGAATAGGATGTCATCAGTACAGCAGTGCTATCTCATTCTAATACTCTGAATAATTAGGTCAAAAATGAACAGCATGTAGGACAACATGGAACTCTATAGGGTTCCTTATAGGACATCATATATTGTTTGAAATGGTATTTTTACAGTAACCATTTCTGGATGTAACCAAATGAATTACAGGTACTCCTTGACATATAACAATTCATTTAGTGACTGTTCAAAGTTACCATGGCACTGAAAAAAGTGACTTATGACCGTTTTTCACACTTACCCTGTTGCAGCATCTCCATGATCACATCATCAAAATCCAAACCCTTTGCAACTGACACATACGTATGAGAGTTGCAGTGTCCTGGGGTTATGTTTTGTCCCCTTCTGACAAGCAAAGTCAATGGAAAAGCTAGATTCCTTAACACCAATGTTCCTAACTCAACTGCAGTAATTCACTTAACAACTATGCCAAGAAAGGTCATAAAATGGGGCAATACTTCACTTAACAATGGTCTCATTTAGTAACAAATGTTGGGCTCAATTGTGGACGTAAGTCAAGAACTACTTGAACAAACTCTGACTATAATGGCCCAAGGACCAGCACTGTCAGGCAACCCAGAAGCCTGATGTCAATGAAAAGCACTGAGATGTTCAGGGGATTGAATAAGAGGAAACTAATCAAGGAGAGAAGCAACTTAGAACTAAGCAGAAATTTTCTGACACTTAGAATAATTAATCAGCGAAACAATCTGCTTCCAGAAGATGTAAATGCTCCAACACTGGACGTTTTTAAGAAGAGATTGGACAATCATTTGTCTAAAGTGGTGTAGGGATTCCAGCCTAAGCAGGGGATTGGACTAGAACAGTGTTTTTCAACCACTGTGCCGCGGCACACTAGTGTGCCGTGACATAGTGTAAGGTGTGCCGTGGGAAAATTACTTTATATATAGTCAATATAGGCACAGAGTTAAAATTTTTTAACATTTTCTAATGGTGGTGTGCCTTGTGATTTTTTTTTCATGAAAAAAGTGTGCCTTTGCACAAAAAAGGTTGAAAAACACTGGACTAGAAGACCTCCAAGGTCCCTTCCAACTCTGTTATTCTGTTTCTGTTTTTCCTCACCCACCAATGTGATCAAAACTATCTCACTGCTGTAAGCATAATTAAAGCCCTGCGGGAGTAGTTTAGCAACTGAAGGGTCTAACCACTGTCCCCTTGGAGACAATGCAGCTCTTGGAGCTCTCCACTTAGCAGCAATGTGTGAGAACTCATCATGTTCTTCTATTTTCTGTCGACTGAGCACGTAAACAATAACCTATAAGAGGCATTGCTCAGTACCAAGCTACAGACTGCAACAAAGCTGATAACAGAGCCAAACGATAAATTACAAGCTCTCCTGGCCTATCAAAGTTTGTGGAGCTGGCAGCTTCTGAATAAAGGGGTGTCCTTTATCCCCTAGGGCTACCCTCTTATTTAATAAAGGGGGGGGAATCATTCTGGCTTCCCTTATCTGTTCGCCTCCTGTGATTGTTTCTACTTATTCATTGCAATGATTGCCCTGGCCCTGGACAGCAAACACAAAGGACTGCAGCTGCAGTCTCCTCTTTCTCCTCTCCTTCCTTATCTTTTGTTGCTTATTTAATGCGGTTAAACTGGGAGCTAATTTTCCATGTTAAAAACAGCCCCAGCCAGATCTGCCATCATGCTAAGTGCAATTGACATGCTGTCACAATTGCTCTGCTGGCTTGGCCACCAGGGTGCTGAGAAACTGGGGGAGGAAGGGATTGCAGAGCTGTCAAGACACTTTATTTCTAGGACACAATCATGCCTCAGTAATCAGCAGTGTGCTTTATTAGCCTACAGGGTTTGTATCTGGACAGCTGTATCAACAGAGGGCTGAGCATATAATTCCTCCTTTTCACTTTCCTCTTTGGGGCATGCTTCCATCCAACTCTGGAGCCTGTGGACGTGAAAGAAACTAGGACCCTATGTCCTAGCATCTTTGTTTCCACTAGTCCCTATCTAGCATCTTTGTTTCCACCATGAAAGACACATTATGCTGGTTTTTTAAAGAGATGCTGCCAATTCCATGCGTAGTTATTGAGCATTATTGGTTATTATTTGGTTATCCCAGATCACCCAGCCCATGGAGCCATCCACCCATACTTTTCCATCCTTAATATACAGCCAAGAGAAGGTTTAAGATGTTTAAAATTTAGTAAGGGGAGCAGGAAGGTCCTGCTGTGAGCAAGAACACACGATTAGAGCTGATTGGTTGGGGAGTGCTAGCTCCTGAATGAGGCAATCTGCACTGTGATTGGCTGCTGTGAGTGTGGAGGGGGAGTTCCCCTTTTCCCCCTGCATTTTTCTTCTGTGTGCCCTGTGTGCTCTGTGATTTACCTCACGATGGTCCTATTTGACTGACTGACTAGTTTTCTGTATAAATTGATGTAAAATATCTTTATTGACTTAAAGCTACAAGTACATGTCAGTGTCTATGACTTCATTTGGTCACCAGCTGGGCAATTCCCTGACCGGAAGTATATTGCAACAGTAAAAATATTGATGGAACCACCAGTTGAAGGGAGGGGCTCCTACCAGGGGTCATAAGGAGAGTCTCCAACCTATAGTCTCTTTAGGAGAGAAAAGGCCTGAGGTCAAACCCTTAGGTCTATATCTACAATTTCCTAAGGAAGGCAGAAGTCTGATGAGATTCTTGTAATATAGGTGATCAACAATAAAATATCTGCTTGAGCCTATCCATTCTGGTTGCCTGTGCCTGGCAGTCTATGGAGATTCTCAGTCACCCAGTTCATGGTTGTCTCAAAAGTGCTTTTTCAAGAGGCAACTGGACTTGTTGGTTTTTCTTTGAGCTGAAGAAGCTTCTTGGATGAGAAGCAAAACATCTTCAAAGAAAAACCAGAAAGCCCAGTTGTCTCTTGATAAAGTACCTTTGTGCCTGGCAGGTTCCTTTCAACATCCTTTTCTATTCTTCTTTTACATCCTTTGTTTCTTAGACGAAGAGTAACAAAGAAAAGGCAGGTATCTGCTACTCTCAAATGTCTCTAAAGTTCATTTTTAATAGCTGCATGTCAAGCGTGCTTTGGCTTGAACTACTATTGAGTAGAAAATATTGCAACTATGAGCATAATAATCTATTCTGTTCCTAAATCACATGCTGATTAATAATGACATGCCTTCTTGGCTAAATTTATGTTGAGGTTCTTGTCAATGATGCCCTATTCCTTCTTTCCTTTAAAATATGGCTTTAGAATCTCTAATAAGAGTTTCTGGAGAGATCAATGGAATTTTGATAGAGGGCCAAAGGATAATGTTTGGTGATATTTTATGGTTTACAAATAGAATTGGAACTTCTATTTCTAATCTTATTTCATAATACCTGGGATTGGGATCCAGTCTGCCTATTCTACAAATTGTAATACATTAAACTAAATGCCTTGGCACTGGATCAAAGTAATGATTTGTATGAAAATAGTAACTTTAGGTTATGCTTTGACTTCTTTATTTGACAAAAGGATTTCTAGGAATCCAATTTAAAAGTTGACGTTGAGCTTATTCCTGTTTTGATAATCAGAAGAAAACCAATCTGGATAGGTAAAATAGGGCTATTTTAGCTATACAAGATTACCCAGAAGCTTCTCTTGGTACAGAATGCAACAACCCACATGCTGGTGGGGGAGAATGCTTGACTAGTGTTACATTCATATTGTCAGTGTGACATTATCTACCAAGAGTTTCTAAGTAAACTTTAAGTTGCTGGTACAGAACTACAAAGAGGATCCTGTTCTCCAGATAAAGACTATCCACCGTGCTTCAGCACCATGAGTAGGGATGCTTCAGCCAGCCTATCCTCAAATGGTTGAAAGGGATAACTCAGAAGAGGCATTCTTGCTCACAACCCATTGCGACTGATCATGCTACTCCCAAGATTCAGATGACCTCAATCTTTTAATGTTTTAGAAATCAATGAAAACCTATAGCTAATTAACTGGGGGTTTCATACTTGTTGTGCAGGGCAGTTTTATTTTTTCTTAAACAGCCATTGTTTTTATCCTGGGGCCAGAGAGAGTGACTGGTCCAGTATCAGTCAGCTAGGTTTCTGCCTTAATCAACTTGAGCAGCACATATACCCGTGATGGCGAACCTATGGCATGCAGAACCCTCTCTGTGAGCACGCAAGCTGTCACCCCAGCACAGCTCCATCATGCATGTGTGCATGCCTCCCACCAACCAGCTGGCTTTCAGGTCTCTGCCGCACATGTGGGTGATGGGATGCATGCAGGAGACGTGCATTCATGCGTGGGGGTGGAGCACATGCACAGGGTCACATGCACAGGGCAGGGCACATGTGGTTTGCACACATGCATGGGTGGGGCACACATGGGGCAGTCACATGTGCATGCACGGGTTGATTATGGGTGCTCACACGTGCGCTTTCGGCATGCAGCGATGAAAAGTTAGCCATATATAGTATGCATGTATTTGTATGTATGTATGTATATATGTACTGTATGTATAAATGTATGTAATTATTTATTGCTAAAACTATTCCCCTAAGAAGGAAAAGCTTAATGGGGTTCCTTGACAGAAGCTTTCAAGTTCTATTAAACAGAAAAGTTGAGCCACTGAAAGAAACCCGAAAGTGTATAATGGTTATGAATCTCCTTCTCCCTCCATAAAAAAAACAAAGGTCATGTTTGGTAACTATGACATGAAATTATTCATAATTGAAGGGGCCACTTTTATTAGCGTTCGCACTAGCAATGGTGCGAGTAATTCTGTGGTCCTTGTGAAGTATCCCAGGGACCTTAGGAGACTGCAGGACTTCCCGCTGAGCAGAATGAGAGTCCTATCATCTGACATTTTTCTTAAAATGTCCCTGGCAGCAAAGAGGTGGAGATAAGATTGAAGAGACATTGTTCCAGGAATACAGCAAGAGTTCACTTAGAGAAAGATGTATATCATTTAAAAATTGGTGTCAAATTAATCAGGAATCATCATTCTCTGATTCCCATGAAATAATCTAGAGAACAGTTTGAACAAATGATCAAACATCAGTCAGAATGGCTGAGAATTATGCTACTGAGCAGTTCACTTAGCCTCTGAAAATGCCGGCCACAGCTGCCAGTGAAATGTCAAGTTATCAAAAAGTCAGACAGTGCCCATTTAGCCTGGAAACTCATCACCATTTAATTTATGCTGGCCACAAAAGTCAACACTATTATAAAAAGAAAATAACTCTCCCTTGGCAGGGCTTAGAAAATGATATTTCTTCTACCATTAAATCTCCTCTCTTTGATCCCACAAGGTTGCTTTGCCCGTTCCCTTTAATGTCTTGTCTTCACCCAAACTTCTGCACACATTTTCTCCAGTCACAGAATTCTGAGAACTGCACTTCCAAGACAGTTGAAATTGAATTAGCCATTTTCATTTTTTAATACTCCTTAAATGGGCAAGGCTCAATATGACCTGTTGGATCCATTAGACTGAAAGATTAGGTGAAAAAAACTCATTGTTTAATCCTGGGAAAATTATAACCTTTTTTCAAAATAAGGGCAAGAAAAGCAAGTGAATGTTATGGTCTGTGGGCAGCCTGTGGAGCTGGCAGCAGACTTGTGAGGAGGTTGGGGAGGAACATGGGCCAGAATCTGGGGAAGGCTCAGATGAGGACTGTGCATCGGAGGCAGAGAGAGGGTCAGAGTCATCTGGGAGTTAAGTGCTGCCTCTGGAGCCTCCGGAATTGGACATCAGAGAGGAAGAGGAACAGGGGGAGCCTCTTCCCAATGTGCACATGCGCAGAATTGCCAGAAGGCAAGAACTGTTAAGACAAAAGGGGCAACTCGGGAGTAAGGCTTGGAGATGATTGGCCCCTCCCGTAAGACATAAAGGAGGAGGAAAGGCACGTAAGCCTTTCCAGGAAGCAACTTTGTTCGTTTTGACTGGTTTAAAGTCTGAAGCTCCATTTTGACTCTGTGCTCCGTTTGGCCCTGCCAAGCTAATTTCCAATTAGGTCTTTGGCAGTGTTTCAAGGGAGATAAAGATGGGTGCTTATCAGCCTTATCCCAAAAGCCTTCGGCAGACTTTTGTTGGACTCTTTACAAACTATTTGTGACTCATTGCCGGCTGTGAATGAATATAATTCGCAGCCATTGAAATAAAAAGAGGGTTTTTGGGACTAAGTGTGTGCTTTTTACTGTCTCAGGAAGCCTAGGTCAGAATAGTGACATTGTATGTGTTTTACTGATAGGTCAAGGCATTGAACAGCAACAGGTAAACAAATATTAGGATTGGGCTGGTCCTGGTCATTGGTAATTTTTTTCCCTTTAAAAGGGATCTTTTATTTCATTATCGTATCATTTGAAAATGATGGGAGATGTACCCTCTTCTAGGTGTTGTATCTTAGTTCTTTTTTTCTTATGCTCAAGTGTTCACAAATCAAATTTTCATTGAAATGAAGAAAGCACTGTGATGCCACAAGCACTTGCTTTTTGTGCAACACAACACAAGTTCAAAAGGGGCTGACCAAAGTAGCAACTCCTGATGCTTCTGGCTGTGGAACATATCTACAAAGTCTCTAAAATGCTTGACATATTTGAACTGATGAAGAAAAACATCTAAAGTGATTAAAGCGTTGTAACTAAATGCTGTGTCTCATAAGGCCATTTCCCTATATATGTTATTTCCCCTAAGACACCCAATTATATTTCCATGAGATTTCAGCACATAATCTAATCCTTTTTTAAGCAAATGTTTTTGGGTTGTTAATGTTATTGGTATTTCGGCAAAATGTGTTCCTGGTTGTATCAGCCAGCTCTGTGAATGACACCTTCTGGCAGCTGCCATGCCTAAGGAGGACAGGAAGCCTGAAACCAAACAAGGCTGCAGTCAATCAATGCTATCCAGAAAGGGGCAACTGTACCATAATATTTGCCCTGAATCTGGAGGTCAGATAGCTATGGCTTTGCATCTTAAATGGTGTCTTTATGACACTCAGCCTCTTCTCATGATTTCCCTCAATGTACAGAATGCACCATGAAATTTGTCTAATGCTTTAATTAAATATGGTCATCTTTCTTTGCAAAAGGATAGCTCCTTTAAGAATTACAAGAAGGGAAATGGATCCACTCAGTTAGGACTGTCTATGAATAAAGTGAAGCTTCTAGAAAATAGCCAGATGTCAAAATCTTTGTTGATATGCCATCTGGGCATATTACAAAGAAATGTCTAAAAACAACAAAAATATTTCATGCTCTTCCTGGTTTGCACATACTTATATCCCCATAGGTAAAGGTAAAGGTTCCCCTTGCACATATGTGCTAGTTGTTCCCAACTCTAGGGGGTGGTGTTCATCTCCTTTTCAAAACTGAAGATCCATCATTGTCTGAAGATGTCTCCATGGTCATGTGGCTGGCTTGACTAAAAGCCGAAGGCGCATGGAATGCTATGTCCCTATTTTTCTACTTGTATTTTTAATGTGCTTTCGAACTGCTAGGTTGGCAGAAGCTGGGACAAGTAACGGGAGCTCACTCTGTTTCACGACGCTAGTGATTCAAACCGCTGAACTGCCGACCTTTTTGATTGACAAGCTCAGGATCTTAGCCACTGAGCCACTGCATCTCTACCCATACTCCCCATACTCATATCAAATTCTAACTTGGCTTCCTAGGGGATTTGGTCAAATTTTCTTGCAGAGTAGACTTTAATATAAAGAGGCTTGAGATGTTTCCAGACAAAGCTTTCACTAGGGATTCTCCCCGAACCAATCTTTGGGTTTCCCTGTTAGAAGACATTGTAGGGGGGAGAGCCTTGCTTATGACACCAAATAGCAGAAAAGTCTGGTTGCACTTTTTCAGATGAACATATTTTATTAACAAGGACTCTATGCATGTGATAGAGAAAGATGTAGCTCACAGGAGCTGACTAAAATTTGAAAAGAAGAATTAATGTAATGTGCAGATTGAATGCAATCAGTTAAGAGCTTGGCTCTTTTTGTTGGTTCAGCCATGCCACAAGCTTCACAGCAAGGAAATAATAAAATGAAGTCTCAGAGTTGGTAAAGATGGGCAACATGCTCTGTACAATACATTCTGTCTGGTTCACGTTAACACTGATGTAAGATCAAGTAAATAAGCAGTCTTCTTGTGTGCCCCTTAGTTACTAGGCAACCTAGCAAACTAGGTTTGCTCTCCAGTTTCAAGTGCATTTAAGACTTGGAAAAGAGAATTTCCAAGAAAAAAAAGAATGTTTTGTTCCAAATTAAGCAAAATTTCCATTGGGATTCATCATCTCCTTCTTCCTACAGGCAATTGGCTAAAGAGGGACAGAGAGAACAGCCGCACTAGAACTAATATGTTTCATTTCTCTGGACTTCCGCTTGCAAGCAGGACTTCTTGGGGGAGGGTGAATTGTCATCATCAAATGGCAGGCATGATCAAGTCAATGAAGCCCCTCCCACTTTTAAGGTAGAACAGATACATTGCATATCCATATAAAGGATTAGGACTTTGATTGCTGTTCATGGCATACACAGCTGCCCCTTGCTTCAAATGATGATGACTAATCATTTTAGAATAATTATAAAAGCCTATACATGTTAGCTTAGGCCGGGGAATAAATACCAGTGTTTCTTTTTCAGCTTTTAGTCATCGTATATGCTTGGTAATTTAAGCAGAAATATTGGATGCTATACATCAGGAATCTATCAATAGTCAATTAGAATACTTTTCCAAAAATTCCATCAGATTGAGCCATCTAACATTGCTTAAGATTTGATCTTTTAGAAGAAAATATGGCACTGGTCAGGATAAGTTAATTAATTAATTAATTAATTAATTAATTAATTAATTAATTGAACTTTTATGCCACCTATCTCCAAAACAATGTGATTCAGTCTGCGTGGCGTACAGGTTCTAAAACAAGTTAAAAAAAAAAGCTAAAATATTAAAACAGAAATCTTAAAAATTTAAAAAAGATTAAAATAAAGGGAAAACACATCCTCTGTATTTACCTTCTAAGGGATCTGAAAAACAATGGTAAAAACCTGTTAACTTAGCCATAAAATATTTAGAGGGCTAAGTTACTGTATATTGAGAAGATACTAGGAGACAAACACTAATTCTGGAAAACCAAAGACAGTCTAATAGTTACTCACTTGAAAGGAAGTATATTGATGAAATGCTTTTTCTTCTTTCAAAACCAACTGCCCCACCCCATCATAGTTCTACATCATTACGGTATCTCACTAAACTTCTGATGTGCTGCAATATCCAGTCAAATACTCTGCTGCTTCTTTTTAAGTTTGATACCAAAATAAAAACAAAAACAGCTGCCTTTGATACCAAAAAACCCCAACACCCTGTGCCTCAGTGAAACTGTTAAACAAATGGGAAATTTGTGAGAGGTATTTGTCCTACAGATTCATATCAAAGCCTGCAGTCAGGTTACTGATTAGAGCAGCAGGCATAGCTTATAAATATCATTTTGAAAGAATGAGAACAACCCTTTCAGATTTCTCTATAATTGCTCCTGATCTTGACAATCCAAATACCTATCAATCATATGTTTTCCACCTGGACATCAATAGAGAATGCTCATATTAATATAATATTAAACTGAAATCTTAATACTTGGACAATGACATTCATTTCAATGCACGCCTTTTCTCAAATCAAAATAAAGCGTAGGGAAAGATAGGAAATACATTATTATGTAAACCACCAGCCACAGTTTGATCTGATCTGATCATAATTCCTTATTGGATCTACATCCCAGATGAAAATTCTCTTTCTTAGTCTGTTCTGATTAGTAGTGAGATCATTTTGCACATTTTTGTGAGCTGCAAGGCATTAAACGTGAAACAGTTGAGTCATCATGTATTTTAAATAGGTCAGTAGAGTCTATTGTTTCAAATATATTTTGTTGTATTTAGCCCAGAAAAATAATGTGAAATCATGTGAAATACCTCTTGAAAATTAGAAGGTACTATACACAAGGATGAGGTTAGCAAAGCTTCTGCCATTAATTTCTTATTGTCTTAAGGAACATCTGAAGATTAATTAGTCTAAAGCAAATGTTCTAATATTCCAGAAATTGCTTCATGTCCCACTTAGCTGGAAGATCAATGCAAGATGATGATCTATTAAGCGGATTGTGATTTTTAATTATTTAGGAATTAATTTTCAGCCCTCTACTTACTGGATCAAGCAAGCAAGGAAGCTCTTATAAGAATCATTTGCAATTATTAATAACATTAACAGAGCAGAAATTATAGACCAGCAGCTATTAAAAATATTTGAGGCTGAAATCTTGGGTGTGGTGCTATATGGAATGCAGATATAGACTGTTGGGACAGTTCCATTTTAGAAATTATCCAATCTAAATTCTTAAAGGCTATTATCTGAATTCCTTATGCTCTACTTAGCTCTCTTATTCCATTACAATTAAGCTGCATCTCTCTAAGGCCTATTTGAGGCTATGCTACCTCAGATACTGGCTAAAATAAATTTTGAGGGGAATATCCTTGGTTTAGCTTACCTTATTTGATATATCTGAACCTCCCTTAAAACAAATAAGTCTTTGTTTGGCTTATTGTGTGTTTTTCTTTCCCATAACTGGTTGCCCTCAACTCTTACAAAATCATAGCTGATCTCAAGCAGAGGATTTGGGATCAAGATCTTAAAACAGAACAAGAGTTCTGTTTTTGCATTTGCATTGTACCTCAATGCACCTTCTCCCCCAGCTTAACCATTCCCAATTACTTTAAAAAACATTTCACACATTTCAGATAGATTTTTTTTTATTTTGACCCAATTGTATTTGACCCAAATACATCAACATCCCAATGAAAACCATCCCTATATGTTCCTATTCAGTAGTTGAGTCTGTATCTCATATACCATTAGAATACTCATTATATAAAACACAGAGGATAGAACTTATACCACCAATGGTTAGAAATATTAATTGTTCTTCTGAGGAAGGAACACTGCTTTCCTCCTATGAGACCAAACTTCAGCCATTTCCAAAAAAGATTTGTAATCATAACAATAACAGAAGAATGCCTTACTTCTGGCTTGTAGAAGTCACTGCTAATCATTTCAGGCTTCCTACACAAGTTGATTGCTGTTTTGTATTGGATATACTATTGTCATGTCTTTAAAAATTGGTTTCAGTCCACAAACAAATGGAATGCTAATCACAATAAATCAGATTTATTGTATAAACTGAAGTACACTGTTATTTGCAATGTCTTTCTGTGCCTGGGGGAAACTCTTGAATTCTGCATAGTTGCTAGTTTGGGTTTTGGACAAGTGTCAGATTTTTGTCGCTGTCATCTTTCTGACAAAATGTTTTCTTTTGAGTCTTATACTGCCTCTTTCTCTGCTGTTCCTCAGCAATTAACATCCAAAGACTTACTGCTTCTGATTCTGGCAAGAACACACTCTAAACTACAACAATTAGCCATTTTATTGCCTTACCCTTGTGTAATCCCCTCTTAGAGTCTTGTGTAAAAAGGGTTACTTTTGCCCGTTGACAACTCAGTTTCACTTGACACTATTCCTGTGGTCAAGGAGAGTTGGAACCCCAGCATAGAGGAGACATCAATCTTTTTCCTTGCCAAAGGGAAAAAAAGCTTAGGTCCTTACATCCGTTATTAACCTTGACACTGGTGGGGAGTTTCCCTCCCACTGCAAATATCACTTGTAGGGTAATTCCAATCAAATCAATTGCAGGGATAAAATTATGCAATTATGGCTATGCTTTAGATCCTGCTCTGAATTGGATGCTTTGAACTGCTTCTCTTGTTAGATCTTTATTGCTTCTTTAAAAAATATTAAGTCCAGCTTTTGTTTCAAAATTGTGCATATTTTCATAGTTTGTTCAGGATCCAGAAGTCTATTTTAGCTACCCTTATGTAAAATTTCAGGTTTTATTTTTAACACTATACGCTAAATATTTATCTGCAGTTATATTAAAAGAGAGTATGAGAGTTACCTGGCACTGAACCTACTGAATAGCATTATACATTGAGTTGAGTTATAAATTATGGAATTCATTCAGTGACTACGATTCTAGTCTATGCGTTTGCTAGATATGCAACTAGAATACCAGAGATGGGTTGCTACCGGTTCATACTGGCGTGGGTGAACCGATAGTGGTATTTTGGCCTGGGTAGCAGAACTGGCAGCAACCCAGGCTGGCCACACACCCGAACCAGTTCCCAGGTGTTTTGTAGTGATTTTTAGTAATTTTTTCATTTATAGCCATCTGTGCATGCATGCACAAAGTGCATGCGAAGCATACCGGTAGCAACGCCGGCAGCAACCCACCCCTGCAGTACCCCCAATCTTAAGGCAAAACAAACTTGCTTTCTTTGTTTGCAGATTTATCTTATAATTTAAAAACAGGCCCAAAGATGCTGTTCAAAAAGGCAACTGGACTTTCTTAGTTTTTTCCTTGAAAATATTTCGCTTCTCATCCAAGAAGCTTCTTTGGTTCTGAACTGAACCAAACTGAAGAAGCTTCTTGGATGAGAAGCTTCCAAGGAAAAAAATAAGAAAGAAAAAAAAACAGTTGCCTTTTGAACAACACTTTTGGGGCCACCGTGACCTGGACGACTGAGAATCTCCATAGACATTTAAAAGCAGCCCTTCATTAGTGTTAATGTATTTTTGTCTTGCTTTGTGTTTCAGGATAGCACGGAAACACCATGTATATTTTTCACCCCACAGTTTGCAACTCATTTTGAAAAAGTGCTAAATATCTCAAATGCAAAAAAGAGGGACCATTTTTGAAGGACTTTTAATGTTCTTCTGTAAGATCATAAAGCAGATGTATGTGTCTGTAAGGGCATGGACTACCTTTGATTTAGCAGAAGATGAAGGGATAGAAGTTTTGGGCTCTTCTTTAATGCTATAAATACAACTGCCCATGATCTCAATAAGTCAAAAACTATACGTAGGAAACTGAACAAACTGGCCAGCACATTTGTTCCTAAGGGCTTCCCCAGGGGGTCAGTGCTGTTGAGTGGGGAGCAGCTCCTGCATGGCAATATTTTTCTTCCGCATCTCAATCTGGACATCTCCAGCTGCCTCTCCTTTTAGTTCTCTAGCGAGAGAACCATGGCAAGGTTTTCCCCTCACCTTTCAACGAACAAAAAGATGTGTTGTTGCTCTCCTCCTATGATTGTATGGTTCTATAAAGGCCTGCCTGAAGCAAGCGTGAGGCAACTACAGAGTCATGTCAGCACGTCCTATTTCATCTTCCAAATGAGATGCCAGAGGCATGGAAACCTCTGATGGATTGCCTTAGCCAATTTCTTCTTCTTTCACAGCTCAGTACAGCAGGTAGAAGTGGACTCCTCTAGTAGTGGCTTTGGGATCAGTGGGAAGGTTTGAATTTGGGCTTCAACTTATCTGCTCATAGTCTCTACGCTGATAGTACTGATGGCTTCTTTTCCTACTCTGCTCCAGGCACTGAAAGTGGACCATTGTAGGTAACTTTGACACTGAATGAGAAGCATATTGGTGATGGGCTGTTGGGAAAGGGATGAGAGAAATAGGGAAACATTGTGCAAGAATGCAACTTCCGACTGGTATTCTGGATAATGCCAGACTTAATTCTCTGATATCATTGCAAGTCAATATCACAGTGATACGTGTGTATGGTATATATGTGCACATCTTTAATACCACGCTGCAATGATAGGGATTTATTTCAGTGGCATTCATAAAAGCCACTCAAAAAAGTTTGTCTCCATCACTTCAAAGCAGGAATCAGTGCAGGTCAAGGTAGGGACTATGTAGTTCTCAGATGTTGCTGAACTGTAGATCCCAGAAGGAGAATTCAGTAACAGTGAGAGGATGACAAGGATGAACTAGTGGCTGCAAAACATGTGGTTCCTTTTCTTTTTCATTGCTTGCCAATTGAATACCTTAAGTCTAATCCATATAACTCTAGTATTGATTGGAATCGACCCTTTTTCTATTAGTATGTTACAGAGGCGGGAATTAAAAAGCTGAATTAGAAAAGGGGGAAATGGTTCAAAAGCATTAAGTAGCTATATTGTATAGGAGTAAAACAGAAAACAAACTTTTTCCTTTCCACCAACAAATGTTATGTTTCAGATTCGTGAACTTAGATGCTAAGACAGCAGCTAGAATTCTAGTAATGCAAATCTAAGGCAAAGTCATATATTATTTATTACTTTACTGAATTAGTATCCTGCCTTTTCACTGGGGGTTCAAGGTAAGATATTGAACCAATTGCTTGATGGGTACTTCAGCCTGGATCTTCCTGGTGCAATGCCTCACCTTAAGCACTTTGATATACTGATTAGAACTACTCAAGATTTCTTTTTGTTAATATAATTCTTTAAATTCTGCAATATAAGATAGCAGGCAACTTAGCAAATCTCTGTGAGCCAATGGATCTTATATTTGGAGACACTCCCCCTCTTCTATTTTAGTTTAGCTGTTACTTCAAGTCTACAGTTTCCTTGGCAACCAACAAGGGTACCATGTCTCTTTCTCCACAACCCACCTCCATACAGTATGCTGCTATAAGCCTGACCTTCTTCAGATCAAAATTTGCAAAATGAAATATCAGCCCATTGTTCCTGGTGGTGAGTCAGCTTCAGTAGCTGAGTGAGCAGAAACTACCATAAATATGATAGGCATATTTGAAAAGATGTGAAAATGTGTTTAAAATCACATGTAAAAAGCCTCCTAGTCTATCCTAGCCATTCCATCTTGCTGGTTTTCTAGAAATCTTGGACATTGGTTTTGCTCTTGACACATGTAGAAGCTAGGCCTCACTGCAACATCCCTCACCTTGCCATTTTTTTCTCCCATGCTCCAGCTTCTCCAAAGACAACCTGAATCATGACTGGACATTGGGATTGACAGAGCAAAAGCTGCTATGGGTGCAAATGGTGAAAGGCTTGTTGCTACACTTCTGCCATTGGGGAGGAGTTGGGGATTGTGATAAACTCTGCCCCTGAGCTTTGACGTTGATCCATGTAGTGACTTACTGAACTTGGGATTCTACATGGAAGCATTTTGTTAGAGACAAAATAAGATGCGGCGATCAATCTTGCATGAAAGAAACAAAATTTAAGACTCCCTAATGATTTCAAGATTGAACTGAAGAGACACCACAGGTGAGCAAGAGATGCTGCTTTGCTCTTATTCTATGGCAAGGACATAAATTATATTGATGTGAAGAGACAGGTAGATATTTAAAATGATGAGATTCCTTCTACAAATCTTGTTTTCTGCTTCAATCTTTTGTTGTTGTTGTTGTTGTTGTTTCTAACTGTGTCCCTTGCTAGAGAGGGCCTTGAATTACTTCAGAGCTTAATTTTCTCTTCCTTAATTCTAAAATGTAAATGGTTTGAGAACCTGGAAGAGAATCGGACAGAGAGAAAATGAAGAACATTTCAGATACTTTTCAGCTTCAATTTAAAGGAATAAATCCTAGTGGAAAGTTTTAAACTTATCCCAGAACTACTACTGATACAGTACTTCTTCAATGCTATTATCAAGATTATGTGTAGTTTTAACAGAACAGTACCACAGGCAATTTTCCACTCTAGATTAAGTGGAACTTTAAAAAGAAAAACAGGTGTGCAGCTGGAAGGAATTCCTTGATTTTCACTTTCATGTGTTCTTTTGATGGTTAGAACAAAGGCCAAAATAAATCAATTGTTCACATAATAATTCTGCTGATACAAAATGATATCAACCTTACTGGTAAGCTTTGAAGTGCTGATAGGAATGTTTAAGGCGTTTATGGCAGAGGGCTGGGTACTTCAAGTATATCTGCTTTGAGTCTGTCTGTTCAGTGCGATCCAGGAGGCAAGGTACATTATGGGAACCACCTCTGTTGTTATGAGGGACTGAAGGATAAGTCCTTCTCTGGAATTGCCTTCCCCAAGTGATAAAGCTGATTCATCGTTATTAGTGTTTTGGAGACTGGTGTTTTGAGTAACAAAGATGACCTTGAAGATATTCAGGCTCAATTGCCTAGGCAAAAGAGACTATAGCATTTTTAAAATCAGAACATTTAGATGATGTTCAGAAGAGGCTCAGGCCGACTCCTTCCTAATTCGTTGAACTGTAAGAGGGAGGTGGCGGATACAGGACAATCAGACTTGCAAGATCCTGTTGTTATAGCCAATCTCAATAAACATAGTTTCAGCCTTCTTGTGGAGTTGATTTCATGGTCTGGTGGTTTGTTGGCTGACAGGCAGGGAAAAGCTGGCTATCCCATAAGGCTTTTGTGAATGGAATTAATACCCTTTTCAAGGAAAGTGGCTTAGGATGGTTATGAGGATCAAAAGATACATATTTTGTTTATGGTTTATATATATTCTTAACCTTATGTGCAATACAGAGGAATTATAAGAAATCTGTTTGATTGGGAAGGCTTAATTGTGTTCAGAGAAAACAGCAATCACAATAATTTTGCGGGTAGAACAGTTACTCCCTACTCATCCCAAATCTAGAGCTCAGAAACAATCAGGATGAGAGACATCCCTGTTACCCTAGCAATTCTGGCAGTCTAGATGGGTCTATGACAATTTGCCTGCCAACTCGCCACGGCCAACTTGCCATCTTCAACTCGCTGCAGGACAATTCACTGCAGGACAAGAGTTACACTAATATCAAAGAAATTGTGGAATAGAATCATGAAAGAAAGTATTATGCAGAGAAGGATTTTGGGGCAAGTGTGATTTCCTTCTTCTTTTTTTATTGCATCCCAGGAAGCTGTGCTGGCTAACATTTTCATTTCTGACTGAGGGTTTAATTTTTGCCTCTCTCTTTAGACCTTTGTAACTAAAATGTCTGAAATTGGGGGAAGCTTTTCTCCCTTCCTTATTACAGATGCAAACTCTCATGTTGGTTTCTGCTCAGCCCTCCCATAACAAGCTGTTCTTGTTTTGCAGTCTCGTTTAGACAGGGGGCAATTAGCTATAGTCTGAGTTAAACTGAAAGCTGTGCTCTTAAGTGGTTATTGATAAATAGCTGTGTTGCTAACACGGAGCAATTAACATCCAGGGTTGCCATTCCCTAATTCAAGTTTTTATAGCTTATTATCAGATGATACAAATGCTGGCTTCCTGCGTCCAAGGTAGTAATGACAGCTCTCCACCATGAGCCTTCATCTTGGATATTAAAGTTATTGGCTAAATACAGGCTCTTAATGCATCACCATAGCAACCAGAAAACCGTGCTCAGCATTTCAATGGCAATAGGCCCAATGGGTGTTCTGTTTCCTGAGGTGACCATTTCTGTTGGTTTTAAGATCATCCTTGTCAGTACGTGGAGCAGTTAGCCCCATCTATGTTTATCAAACACAGCTAATTCCCTAATGCTACCTTCCTTCCCCAATGTAATATTTTCCAGATGCAGAAGGAGTGGTGACTTTAAGAGAGCCAGAAGGGATCTGGCTTTTGGGAAAGCAGGTACAAAGATGAGATCTGAGGCTGCAGCTGTTACATTATCATTATCATAACAATAACAAAAGAGAGAGACTTTGTTTAAAAGTTACCATGTCCTGTGATTTAAGAGACAAATCAACAAGACTATTTTGACAACAAATGGTTTGGCATTACTTTCATCCCAATATGCTTTTTTCAGCTCCAGAATTATATAACAGTTTCCCATTCAAATCCTAAACAGGATGAAACCTATTTAGTTCTGGCGCCCAAATAAGAGATCCTTCTTGTTGTTAGTTGCAAAGTCATGTCCAACCCATCGCAACCCGATGGACAATGTTCCTCCAGGCCTTTCTGTCCTCTACCATCTCCTGGAGTCCATTTAAGCTCACACCTACTGCTTCAGTGACTCCATCCAGCCACCTCATTCTCTGTCGTCCCCTTCTTCTTTTGCCCTCAATCGTTCCCAGCATTAGGCTCTTCTCCAGTGAGTCCTTCCTTCTCATTAGGTGGCCAAAGTATTTGAGTTTCATCTTCAGGATCTGGCCTTCTAAAGATCTCCTCTAGGACTGACTAGTGTGATCACTTTGCAGTCCAAGGGACTTGCAGGAGTCTTCTCCAGTACCATAGTTCAAAGGCCTCAATTCTTTGGTGCTCAGCCTTTCTTAGGGTCCAACTTTCACAGCATACATTGCAACTGGAAAAACCAAGGTCCTTGGAACACTCTAAGTTTGATTGTTTTCTTGCAGACGTTTCATTACCCAAACTAGGTAACATCATCAGTGACTAGCAGTTCTCATTTCAACCCTGAGTTACAAATATTGTCCATTATTGAGCCCATATAAGGTGGAACAGGTGCCCCTTTTTGTTGAGCTGCTGCTTAAATACTTTCCCCCATCTATTTTCCTTTGGACCCTTTCCCATTAGTATCAAAGGCCTAATTTAGAATTTTAACCTAAATGTCTTAATTGTCCCAACATATAATTTCATTTTTCTCCCTCTGGATAGAGAAGGGAGGGTATGTTCGCTGAGCCATTTAAATGCTTTATGGAGAAGCCTACAGGCAAGCTCATTTTTAAAGCATTTAAAAGTGGCTTCATATTTAAATGCTATAAACACAGTAGGAAAAGAACATATTTCAGAGATAGATGGCTGTCCATGGGGAAATGCCTGGGCAATTATAGTCTGCTGAGGGCTTTTTCTGAGGCAGAATGATGAAAAACTCACTCGGTTCAAAATCTCTACAGAAATATTTACAAAGCAATCACAAAATGCCCAGTATTATAGTTAATTGGACAAATTCTCTATTTATTTTTTTAGGCGCCATTAACACTTTCAAAAAAAAACCCAAATACCCTAATCAGCGCCACTCTCAATCATTTAGTGGCCATTTCCTCCTAGTAAATATAGAACCACCTGTTAAGAAATATGCCACAGACTGGTGGCAATGAAGATCTTGGAGAACATATTCAGATGGAACAATATGTCTAAAGCTACGAAGATTGGAATCTTGAAAGCAATGGTTTTTCTTGGTACACTCTGTAGAAGTGAAAATTGAGGAAGCAAGGTAGAAAGAGTAGTGATACTTTCGGACTTTGGTGCTGGAGAAGACGCCTGAGAATACTGTGGACAGCTCAAAAACATTATGTGCAGACTTAGCTCTCTGGAGAAGACTCTAGTGCTGAGAAAAGTGAAAGTAAAGAGCAGCAGTTTAGGGATAATTTGTCCTGGAAAAAATCTGTCTATGTGGTTGCTAAGAGTGACACTGACTTGATGGCACATAATCAAATACAGAAGCAGGAAGGAGTGGCTGCTCTGTTGAAAGTACAGGAATAAACCACCCACAACTGTGAGAACTGTGAGAAAATATGAGAATTAGTTCTCAGGTCATTCTTCTTTTCAGCCTTTCCCACATGCAGAAGTTTACCATATGATTATGTAAGTTTTTGCTTGCTGTCCCCCCTCGTTGTCCCCACTGACCTACTGGAATAAGAGAAGCTGTACAATTGACTTGAAATTTTGGGCTTTGACAATCTGGAACTGCGCCGGCTGCGGTATGATCTAAACACAGTACACAAAATTGTCTGCTACAATATCTTACCTGTCAATGATTTCTTCAGCTTCAATAATACAAATGCAAACAATAGATACAAACTCAAAGTAAACTGCTCCAAACTCGATTGCAGAAAATACAACTTCAGCAACCGAGTGGTCAATGCCTGGAATGCTCTACCTGACTCCGTTGTTACATCCTCAAATCCCCATAGCTTCAACCTTAAATTGTCTACCGTGGACCTCCTCACCCCATTCCTAAGAGGTCCCTTAAAGGGTTCGTGCATAAGCATACCAGCATGCCTACCGCCCTGTCCTACTATCCCCATTTTTTGTATGCATTTTCTGTGTTCATGTCCATTTTTATACAAATTCACAAACCTGGATCATCTCAGGGAAAAGAATGGCCCCTATCTTTAGGGATATGAAACAGTTAACAGGTTGTAAGCCGACTCTTGCCTTTAGTTGGCAAGATTACTAGAGAGTCATTCAGGGAGGGAGGAAGGAAGAGATAGAGAGAATGCCTGGACTATATCAGGGATCAGTTTGAAGACTAGGATAGAAAGTGGGGAGAGAAATGGCTTAAAAGAGCATGGATTTATTTTTTTTAAAGGGCTAGGTTCAGATAATCTTAGGATTCCAACAACTTAATCCAATATCAACAGGTTCATTGTCTCCATAACTGCAGCAGTTTCACGCTTCCAATGAATTTTACACCATGGAATAATAACATCAGTCAAAGCATTTAACATGTTATTTTGATCATCCTTATTGAGAGCCTATTCAGGCTGCTGAATATTATCCCAAATTGTAACTATTGGCAGTACACAGGTGAGTGGGGAGAGATTGAAACTCAGAGAACATAGTTCTTATGTTATGGGGGTGGTGTGATCTGCACATCTTGTTTCAGAATCCAGATTTACGCAATTCATTTATATATAAATTCACTTGGAATGTAATGTTGCTAGATCAGTGGTAGGTTATCCCACAATACCAGCATATTAGTAAGTAATTATTTGAAACTATTACACTTTGGGAATGTTTTATTTTGAGTAAACTATGTATACGTGTTTCAAAGCTGCATTAAGACACTGCAAAGTTACTAACTCTTTTGTTTGTATATAAAGCTGAAACATGAGAATATTATTCATATGGATTACTTGCTGCTATCACCTAAATTAATCTCTTTATTTAAAGTAGGACTTTATTGCTACTTTGGAGATGATATCCTGAACAAATAAAAAGGACAGCCACCCCTAGGAGTTTCTTTTCCCTTCTTTCACTAGCGTAATAAACATATATTTAACTACTGGTAGGTTATTTCATAGTTTTGTAAGTTCCATACATTACAAGCAGTAAAAAATGGGGCTGCATTTCTGTTTAGGCTGTTTCTATGGAAATTTTCAAGGTTGAATATTCTTCTATACCAAAGTAGAGTTATAAATGATGGAGAAATGATATTTCTGCTTAGGCCATAAGGGAAGGGTAGCTAACTACAACTCCCTGTATCAAACACAGTCTCTATGTTCTTCATTGGCCCTAATAGAGATGGAAAAAGAATATGAAGATAGCAGAAAAACTTTTGCAGGGTGGTGCCAAATTTTATTTTAAAAGGTTTCTGCGTATATATAAGCACTCATACTAATTTCTGATTTTTCAGTTGTGGTTAAAATGCATTGTACCATTAAATAGGCTATTACATACCCTATTTCTGTGAAAATAAGCCCTCCCCTGAAAATAAGCCCTCCCCAAAAATATTGCAACACAGCAGCCATCATGAGGCACCACTTGCTGCCTCCTATACCTCAAAAATAATAAGATCTCCCAAAAAATAAGGCCAAAGGCTTATTTCGGAGATCAAAGAAAATAAGACCCTGTCTTATTTTCAGGAAAACATGGTATGTTTAAACTTCAGAACTTCTATTCTGTCTGGTCAATCATTTCATTGGATAATATTAATTACAGGACCATTAGAAGGCGTAGGTAGAGGAAGGGGTTTGTTTGTTCATTGATCACTGTGCTTTGATAAGGTTGCTTCTGTCGTTCTGCTCTCCCCAGATAGATCTTCTCAAATAATTAAATCAAAATATTAAATTGTAGAACTGAACTGTGTTACCCACTCTGAATCCTTCAGGTTTCTTTTCCAAAGCAATCATCTTAATATTTTAACTTTAAAGCTATGCTTCCTAGGGGATTGCTAGCCTCTGTTTGATCTTTCACAGAACAGAGAATTCGATAATGATTTTATAACAAGGTGTTATTAAAAATCTGAAATTGTGAAACAGAATGGGAAAGACTGAGTTGGGGGACAGGAGGGCATAATAAACGCCTGAGACTACTCCAAAAGCTAATAATTGGTATTCCATTTGCACATGGCATAGGAGGTCAAATACTTTAGCAGCCTTTATCTTATGGCCTACTAGAGAGGGGGAGCCTTGTTTCTGCACACCTTGCCTTTTGTAACTTATCTTGTTTAAATATTGCCTTTCTCTTGCTTTCCCTAGAAACCACAAAAGCTCTAAAATATCACCTCACGTGACGGTGGTGCTGGGCTCTATGCTTGACCAGGTGTGGTTCCTGCATAATGGATTTTGAATGAGTGGAGCGAGTCCAACCTCCAGGACAGGGAGCTCCATCTGTTGCTTCCTCTTCCCTCAGACTGCAACAGACGTGGGCTGACACTTTCCTGGGCTGCCCATGTGATTAATATCTCTAATGGAACTGCTTTTTGTTTGATTGCAATTGGAAAACTCCAAAAACTGCAGTGCTCTCTTGCTCTTACGAAGTAATACCATCTGGGAGTCATCCCCTTATAAGATGAGTTACTAGAGCCAGTTTGGTCTAATGGTTAAGATTCCAGGCTAGAAAACAGGAGGCGGTGAGTTCAAGTTCTGCCTTAGCCATGAAAGTCAGCTGGGTGACTTTGGGCCAGTCATTCTCTCTCAGCCCTACTTACCACATAGGGCTGTTGTTGTTGTGAGGAAAATAGGAGGAGGAAGGTGGGTTGGATATGTTTGCCACTTTGAGTTATTTGTAAAAATAGTAAAGGAGGGATATGAATAAATAAATAAATTCCCTTATTGCTACTATGCAGATTCCAGAATTAGTTTTGGATTGAGACCCTTTGGAAGGTCTTCTATATGAATACTACTTGCTATCAGTTTTTGAAACATTTCAACCAAAAGTTGAAGTTTGTAATCGTTATTACAAATAAAAGAGAGAATTTCCCATTGTCAGAACAATCCAAGATGACTTTTCTCTTATATCTCTATTCCTTTGCTTTCTTTTTATGTAGTTTTATATAGTGCTCTCCAATGTCAAAACATGGTTCTTTGCAGTTTTATTTACAATCAGCATTTAGGAGCTAAGCAAAATGAAAGGTTTCATCTGTTGGGGTAGAATAAATGAGAACTCTTATTCTCAGTAACCAAATCAGTTAACACAGAACTAATTGTTCTGTGGGCTTACATCCAGGTAGCTGAAGACTGAATTTACAGGTTGCAATCTCTTGAAGGTCATTTCAGAGGTCAGAAGATTTTTCATATTTTATCATTTGACAGAATAGGTAACTCCAACAGAGAGAGGAAAATTCATGGGAAAGAACCTCTTCCTGAACCAATAGAAGCCATCGTGGCCCTCTCTTATCCTCTACCCCTATTATATTCTAAGGTTAGAAGTACAGTGATTAGAAGGAAACATGCTGAAGTTGAACCTGGGGATATGCTTGGAGGTGGCATGGATCCACATCTGAAAATAACAAAATATCAGGGAAGGGACCTTGTAGTTCATATAGTTCAATCCCCCACCCAAGCAGTAGCCCCTACATCATTTCCGATAGATGGCAGCCCAGTCTCTTCTTGAAAGCTTCCAATAATGAAGCTCCAACAACCTCTGAAGGGAAGCTGTTCCATTGGTTGATTGTTATCCCTATTTCTAGGTTGAATCTCTCCTTGATTAGTTTCCATCCATTATTCCTTTTCTGGCCTTCAGGTGTTTTGAAAAATAGCTTGACCCCTTCCTCTCTGTGACAGCCCTTCAAGTATTGGAACACTGCTAGCATGTCTCCCCTGGTCCTTCTCTTCACTAGACTACCCAAGCCCAGTTTCTATCCTTTAAATTTAGAAGTCAAGAGAAGAGCTGCAAATAGATTTCTACCAACCTTTCTGCAAAATTCTCCAGTGGAATGCCGGATGTCTTGGGAGCTCCAATGACTGCGTTTTCTATCATAGCAGTCACCTAGGATGGCTAGGCTAAGAACAACCCAAAATGTATTCCATCATAGTCTGTGAGATTATGACTTTCAGTTACAATGTCTATTATCAACTTCTATTACTGTGGGATAACATGCTGTTTTATTACACTGGCTGGTCCTATAGGACAAAATTTTATAGCTCTAAACATATAACATTCAGATCAAGGGAAGGTATTTAATTATCATTACACATAAATTCAGAGGAAGATGGAGTCTTTATACCCTTATACCTTCCTGGTGTTGGCAATCAATGGTTCTCTGGAAGAAATGGATTTTGGTACCATTTCTTTTACACTTAATATTGATCTTCTCCAGTCATTGCTGTGAGTAACTTCTTTGACCTCCAACAATGGAATGAAGGCTTTAGGGAGGTGAGTATAACTAAGCTCAAAATAGAACTGTGGTCTGCTCCAGTTTAGCTGTGTCCTAGCAAGCTCAGCATTCTCTGTGGAAGCTGTTTGGATTTCAGCATTTAGGTTAGATGAGAAAGACTGGGAACTGGAGCAGTGTGGACATGCAAAAAAGCACTGAATGACTCACATTGCATTATTATTTTTTGCACTAAATTAAACTAAGAAAGGAGTCATTATCTGCTTTGTACAACAACTGTGAAAAATATTTATAATCAGCTTCTATCCAAACAAGAGAACTGTGTTCTGATCAAGCCTTGCAAATCCTTTTCAGTAGGTTTTTTTTTAAGCATTGGGGTTTAAACAACATTTATGTTATTCAGAGAAATGGCAGGTATAGGAGCCATTCAGGGTAGAGTGCTGATATGGGGCACCGTCCATATTTTAAATCATGGTAATCTTTCAGTATAATCTGTATCCTTGGGTAATAATTACCATTATTGTTGTAACATTAACTGTGATAAGATAGTGACTGACTATGTCACATACTTCAGCTTCTCTCAAACTCTCAAAAGTCTCCTTGTTAATTTTGGCCCTTTTTTCCAACTGAAAATTGCAATGAGGTTTTGCAGAGCTAAAGGGATGTGAGCGATACTTCTTTTTTCATCTTATGAACTCACCCAGAATCCACCAGACTGTCTCCTAATATCCTAGCTGTGTGAGCTTGAATTGTTGAACCAATTGAATGCATCTGTTCATTTCCTGTCAAAGTCAACCAAGCACACACAGCCAACATCCATCCCAATGTTCATAGGAGCATGAGATCGCTGCATCTTGAGCCACTTGCTTCTCTTGGGCATTATCAGGACTTGGTTTAGGTTGAGAAGAAAGATGTGGCTGCCGTGACCTTCTCTTTCTTGGTAATGTTTATAGATTTCAGAATTATTTTATAGGTTTTCTACAGATGCTATACATCTGGGGCCTCGATGCACTCTATATAGGTGGGGAAGCTATTCTCCCCAACCTTTTTATCAACCTTTGTGAATTTTCATTGGTAGATAAGATACCTACACTAGACACTTGTGATCTCTTTTAACAACAGCAGATTAACTACATGCTGGCTGTGAGTGTGCATCTTGTTGAAAATACCAGCTATAGTTCTAGTTTAAAAAGATACAGTAGTTGAAAAAGGGATTGAAAAACATAATTACGATCTTTCTGTTCCAGTCAATGAATATTTCCTTAAAATACAAAGTTGTCTGATATGGAGACAGATCTTTAGTTCATCCAATCTGGTATTGTGAACTACTAACTAGGGGAAGCTCTTTACAATCCCAGGCAAGACTACTCCTCAACCCTGAAACTCACAATGAAATGTCACTGATTAAACAATGTCCTGTGCTTTCCCACTGAGTTTTTCTTACTTTATTCATTAAATTTTAATGCTACCATTTCACTGATACACTGGAGTGAGTGGGCATACACTATTACAGTATATTTATTTCATGCAAGATTCATATTGTACAAAACGTACTTATGTTGTCTGTGCTGTCTACTACAGAATTAACTTTTTGGGGTGAGGGTTTAAGAAAACAATCTGATGATGAATGAAATCATTTGCATAATTTGAAATTTAGTGAGCTGAATTTGAATTAACACCTTTTAAAGCCATATTCTTCCAATCAAAACAATGCATTATGCTTACTTCATATTTAAATTCCACCATACATTCATAAAAGGTAACTATGACCAACTCAGCCATCTTGCTGTTCATACATAGAAGCTAGAGTATTATATTTGCAGAATGACCTCCCTGTACCACACATGGAAGAGGCTAGGACTTTCAAAGACATAATGATTATTTTGAAAAAACTATTTTTTTTAACATAAACTGTTTTAAAATAAGGTTTTTGTGTTAAAATTAGCACATGTGCCAAATGTGCCAGATTTGACCATGAAGCACTAAGCCCCACAGAGAGGCAGGTTTCTGCCGGTTTGGCCTGGATCTGATGAACCAGTAGTGGCGGCAGTGGGAGGCTCCGCCCATCCACCCGGACAGAAGCGTTGCACAAGTGAGCAATTGAGCGAACCGGTAGTAAAAAAAATTGGAAACCCACCACTGGCCCCACGCTTAACAAACATCAATATTGAGATGAAGGGATGAAACTTTCCAGTCTTGCAGTGAATACTTATAGGAGCAGCTGTAGAAATTCCAGAGGTTGAACTCTGAACTAAGTTGTGTATTGCATGTCTATGTATTCCAGTTTGCAGAGTTTGTGTAGAAGTTATCAGATGGCAAATGCCTATCTCAGAAGTGTGGAAACTACAATCCCAAGTTCACAAATATGTATTCACAAATCGTGAAATGGATGCAGGCTGTTCAAATGCCACATTCACAGACTTAGAAGACAACTAAGGGGTAACATACATGAAGAATGTGCGTGAATTGGTTTTATTCAAAGCCTTCTTTTGCTCTTTTAAATTTCCCTGATTGTACACTTAATCTGCAAATGTGAGGGGGTGATGCATTTGGCAAAATTCAGCCATCTCTAGCCAGAGATGCACCATGGGCACTTGCCACTGCTAATTTATCAAAGGGCAGTTTTTCAGGCATACAGAGAACTGTATTTTTTTTTTCTACCAGGTTGAAGCTTGGTTAATAAGACCAAAATGCAAAATAGAGAATAGTTCATGGACCAGATGCAGCCTTACGGAAACGGATCATGAAGTCAGCCAGCCAGTCAAGGTGAAACTCATTCTCCTCTATTTCCTCCAGGTAGATATTCACCTGGAGAATAGGAGCAGCAGTCAGTTGCTAAAGATTACTTGCATCATCTAGTGGGCAATCCTGATGCTGCACCATCTGTATCAGTAAGATTATTGAGTCAGTAATGGTCTGAAGAAGTCTCATAGGTGTATACATTCAGACTTCAAGAAAACCGATTGGAGTCATAAGACAAGCAAATTGCTTTCCCCAGGGTGGTTTTATAGTCAAATATTCATATTATTAAATCACAAGACTAGGAAAGAAATATTCAGAAAAGGGAAAGAGAATGCTTTTTAAAATGGCAAATTTAGGCTTGCCTTCTGTAAATTTCTAGATTTTTCTCTGTAAGAAACTGCAAACCTCCTCCCCAAAAGCTTTCATCTATCTTTATGATACTGTATGTTAGATTTCTTGTTTATCAACAACTTTATAAAATACATAGGCAGGATTGTTTACAAACACAATATGGCAAATCAGAGAGGGTGTGTTAATCCTGCGGTCACATTAATAACCATATCCGTTTAGAAAGGACAAAATGTAAATATTTAGCCAGTTTGGTGTAGTGGTGGCAAAAGGCACCAGGCTACAAACCATGAGACTGTGGGCTCTAGTCCCAACTTAGACATAAAGACAGCTGAATGGGTTTGAGTCAGTCATTCTCATTCAGCCCTAGGGAGCAGACAGTGGTAAACCACTTACAAAATCTTGCTAAGAATCACGCAGTCAACTGACCTGAAGGCATCAAAAATGAAAAAAAACCACAGCTATTTATTTAAAATATTAATTCAAATGCTCAAAGTCCTCTTATTGACATTCCAATTCTGAGGCCTGATGGCACAGGGGTTAGAATGGCAGTTGGACTTACCTGAACTGCATGTTTCGAGGAGAAGTGTGGGAGGAGTAACCATGGGTATTAACCAAGCCTTCTTGCCTATTGGAGACTGGGGTAATCTTTTGGAAGCCACACCTCCTGCTCTCCTCTGGCTACCCAGATTAACCGATGGATTGTAACTGCATCTGAAAAGAAGGATAAGAAGAACAGCCAACACCAATCTTTCCTAACCGTTAGCTTGAATCTGGACACGCTCAAGCCCCACCCGGCGCAGGGCGCCTTAACAGGCGGGAAGTGACTCCTCCCACACTTCTCCTCGAAACATGCAGTTCAGGTAAGTCTAACTGCCAGTTTCCGAAGAGAAGGTGTGGGAGGAGTAACCATGGGACATACCAAAGCTAGATGTCCTGGGAGGGATTAGACAGGCCTGAGCCCCCATGAGAGTCCAGGATTCCCTGCAGAACCCTTCTGCCAAAAGAAGCCTCCGCGGAGGCATAAGCGTCCAATCTGTAGTGTTTAATGAAGAGAGACGGGGAGGCCCAGGCGGCTGCTCGACAGATCTCCTCTATGGGAGCCTGGGTGGACCAGGCAGCTGAGGTGGCTGCACTTCTGGTGGAGTGCGCTGTGATACCCTGCGGGACCTGGAGACCCCGAGCCTCATAGGCCTGTGAGATGGCCGCTCTGATCCATCTGCTGATGGTGGCCGGGGAGACCTTGGCCCCTCGGGAGGATGGTTGAAAGGACACGAAGAGGGCCTCTGAACGCCTAAAGGGCGCCGTTCGCTTCAGGTAGATGTGCAGGGCTCTTCTAACGTCCAACTTGTGCCACGATTTCTCCCTCTCCCTGGAGGGATGGGGACAGAAATCCGGTAGAATGACCTCTAGCCCTCTGTGGAAGGGGGAGTTTACCTTGGGCATGAAGGAAGGGTCGAGTCTGAGGATGACCCTGTTATCTAGGAAGGTGCAGAGGTCCGCTCTGCTGGAGAGAGCGTTGATTTCCGAGACTCTTCTGGCCGAAGTGATGGCATCCAGAAAGACGACCTTAAGGGTCAGTAGCTGAAGGGAAACCTCCTTCAAGGGTTCGAACGGTGCCTCCGTCAGGGCCTGGAGGACCGTGGGCAGGTCCCAGGAGTGGAATCGATGGACCACTGAGGGTTTCAGATTCGCTGCCCCCTTGAGGAACCGTCTGAGAACCGGATGTTGGGACAAGGGAGGAGCGTTCACTCCCCCCAGGACTGTAGAAAGAGCGGAGACCTGGCGTCTAAGGGTACTGGTGGCCAGGCCCTTCTGATGACTCTCCTGGAGGAAGTCTAGGACTTGGGGAACCGAGGCCGCTGTTGGGCAGAGGCCCTTACCCCGGCACCAGTCTGAAAATGCCACCCAGGAGGCGTTGTAGATACGGGTGGTGGACTGCCTCCTGGATACCTCTACCACCTTGATGACCTCTTCGGAAAACTGTACCTGTCTTAGTTGCTCCCGCTCAAGCGCCAGACGGTCAGATGAAGCCACTCCGGGTCCGGGTGCTCTAGGGACCCCTGGTGAAGAGCCACCTCCCCCGCTGGGATTCTCCAGGGAGGAGCTGTAGACAGGTCCACTAGATCTGCCAGCCAGGGGCGGCGCAGCCAAAAGGGAGCTACCATTATCACCTCTGCTCTCTCCGCTACCACCCTCCTCAGGACCCCGGGAATGAGGGGAAGGGGGGGAAGCGTAGAGAAGACCTGGTGGCCAACTGCACCGAAGGGCGTCCGTGTCCATGGCTCCCTTCTATGGGGGCCCCCTGGTGAAGCTGGAGGTGCTGCCCTGGTCTCAGCCCAGGCTGAAGGCCTGTGGGGAGAACGTGATCTGGAGGGGGAAGGGCTGATGGTCGCCCTGAACTCCCTGGTCGAGGCCCTGGTCGTTCTGGCCTCTTGTCAGCACCTCTCCATTTAATAATTAGGAAAGAAGACCATGAGACTCCATTTGTGGAAAATCAAATGTACTTTTACTAATTAAAAATGGTTAAAGAGCGGTTGCATAGCAAAGTCTGGTTAATTAGGCGCGAAAGCAGTTGATATATAGAATAGCCCATTCCACACCCCCTGGCATCATAGGCCTAGTCCAATCATAAGTCCTTCAAGTGTCAGGTGTGAGATAACTTCAAAAGACATCACGAAGATGGAATGTCGGTGCCGTTAACCCAGGTGGGAAAACATCCACGCATGCGTAGTCTGTCCATCCAAAGACCTCCAGAATCTTCCTCCAGCACAATAAGTAACCCCACCCAAATACTATGCCCTCCCTCCCCGTTTCAATGGCAGCTGAAGCAACAGCAAAGCAGAAGCTGACATCCGGCCGTCCCCCGGAAAAAGGCTGTCAGGCCTAGAAAAAAAACACAGACAAACAGACAAACAACAAAACACAAAGAGAAACAGGGAGGGGAAAGAGAGAAATTAGGGTTTATCAGGATACGCCTCATAAAACTTTCGAAGCAGCCGGGGGGCACGAACATGGGATTTGTCAACCCACTCGGTATGAGAAGGAGGAAAATGCTTCCAAGCGACCAAGTATTGGATGCGATTACGCCGCTTGCGGGAATCAAGAATTTGACGAACTTCAAAATGCCGTTCACCATCAATGAGTAAAGGAGCAGGCGGGGGGACATCAGGCGGACGTAAATGTGAAACACGAACAGGCTTAATCAGGTTAATGTGGAAAACCGGATGAACCCGGTTCAGGTGCTTGGGCAATTGCAAGCGAACAGAGACAGGATTGATGACCTTCACGATGGGGAACGGACCCACGTACTTTGGCCCCAACTTTTTGGACTTCTGCGTGGTGTGAAGGAACTTAGTGGACAAATAAACCATGTCACCCTCCCGGTATTCATAAGGCTGTGTACGTTTTTTGTCCGCCTCTTTCTTATGGGCACGATGCGCAGCATCCAGAGTTGCTAGGGTCAAAGGCCAAAGGCGGCTGAGACGTTCGCTCCAGTCAACGACGGACGGAACCTGCGGCTGGTCAGTAGGCAATTCAGGAATAGGAACAAAGTCTTGACCATACACAACCCGGAAAGGCATGAACCCAGTGCTGGAATGGACAGAATTGTTGTAGGCCTCTTCAGCATGTGGTAATAAGTCCACCCAGTCATCTTGTTGATAACTGATGAAACAACGTAAATATTGTTCAAGAACAGAATTAGTCCTCTCACAAGCGCCATTAGTCTGAGGATGGTAGGCGGAGCTAAGGCCCTGGGCGGAGCCAATACACTTAAGAAATTCCTTCCAGAATAGTGAGGTGAACTGGACGCCCCTATCTGAGATGATGCGATCAGGCACCCCATGTAGGCGGTAAATGTGGGAAATGAAGAGTTTAGCCAGCGCCTTGGCGGAAGGAATCTTGTGGCAGGGCACGAAATGAACTTGTTTCGAAAACAAATCTGTAACGACCCAAATGACGGTGTGCCCCTGGCTCTCGGGAAGCTCAACAATAAAGTCCATAGAGATCTCCTTCCAAGGGGCAACAGGTCGGGCAACAGACTGGAGCAATCCCTGCGGTTTCCCCGGGGGGCGTTTTGCGGCGGCACAAACGGGACAACTGGCAACATAAAGTTCAATGTCCTTTTTCAAAGATGGCCACCAAAATTGTCTTTTCACTAAATGTAAAGTCTTTACAAAACCGAAATGACCCGCCAACTTGGAGTCGTGAGCCCATTGGAGGACAACGGGGCGAAGGGATGTGGGGACATATAATTTGGCGCCGATCCATGGCAAGTCGTCCCTCATTGTGCACTCATCCTCATCAAGCTGCAAAAACCACCCCCCCCTAGCCGGAAAGCCCCTTTCGGAGGGAAGGGTGAGGGGAGATCCAGACCAATAACGTGTTTCCGTTGCGGGAAATTAGGCCATCGCGCCCCAGACTGCCGTGCTAAATTACCAACAACCTCCCAACCCCCATCCAAGCGGGAGGGGAAATCTCGCAAGCCCTCGGACAAGAGGAAGAAGGAAGCTGCCTTCGCTATGGATTCCAGGCCCCCTCGCTTCAGCCACGCCTTGGAGGGGGAAGCGGACGCCTCCCCCACCTCTTCTGACGACTCAGATGATGACACATCGCCTCGCTGGGTGGGGTTACTTATTGTGCTGGAGGAAGACATTTGCACCCTCCACGGTAGATGTTGATCTCCTGGAAAGGTGGGTTTGAGACTTTGCTACTTGTCAGCACCTCTCCATTTAATAATTAGGAAAGAAGACCATGAGACTCCATTTGTGGAAAATCAAATGTACTTTTACTAATTAAAAATGGTTAAAGAGCGGTTGCATAGCAAAGTCTGGTTAATTAGGCGCGAAAGCAGTTGATATATAGAATAGCCTATTCCACACCCCCTGGCATCATAGGCCTAGTCCAATCATAAGTCCTTCAAGTGTCAGGTGTGAGATAACTTCAAAAGACATCACGAAGATGGAATGTCGGTGCCGTTAACCCAGGCGGGAAAACATCCACGCATGCGTAGTCTGTCCATCCAAAGACCTCCAGAATCTTCCTCCAGCACAATAAGTAACCCCACCCAAATACACTGCCCTCCCTCCCCGTTTCAATGGCAGCTGAAGCAACAGCAAAGCAGAAGCTGACATCTCCTTCCTGGGGGCTGCCTTCTTGGGAGCCCTGGCCTTATCCCTCTTCACTGGGGATCTGCCTCTGGTGCCCGAGCAAACCACCCTGGAGGGCCGCTCATCCGGATCCACACCCCCTGGGGCTCTGGGCCTGGTATCCCTGCTCCTGGTCGCCTCCGCCATTACTCACAGTTACGGTGCTCACCAACTTCCTCCTTCTGCAGCCAGCTATAGGGCGGATTTGCCTCCTCGGGGCCTGGATCCGCTTCTCTGCTTCCCTGCCGCTGGATTGTGGCCTCAGCTGCCAGCAGGCACAATCCTGGAATACCCCCCAGATCACCGGCAGGGTAGAGCCCAAAGGGAAGCCTCTTCTGGCTTCCTGGTGCCTTGTGAGCGCTTTCAGCATCTGTAGGGGAATGCTGGTCACGCGCTCACCCACGTGCTCCTAAAATGGCGACTGACCAAGATGGCGATCGCTGGAGTCCTCCGGTTCCTCTCACGTCGCTGGGAACCAGCGCTCCTCGTTGGTTCCCGGTCTTCCAGACCCTCCTGGGCCCTTCCGGACACCGCACAGTCGTCTCTTTCGTCCCTGCAGCCTCTGGGACTTCCACCCCCTTAAAGCGACTGGCCGGTTGCACGGGGCGTTTGCGCATGCGCTGGCAAGCCGGAGCTTGAAAAGCGGCGCGGAGTACAGCAGGAGGATGGTGAGTCAATCTGCTTATTGTTAGAAGTAATCCTGATAGAAAAAAAGCCTTTCTTCGGAAACTGTAGTAACTACATTCTACTAATGCAGCAACTACAGGCTAAATCTGACCACTGCTGACCACTGTTCAATCCTGACAGGGCTCAGTGTTGACTCAGTCTTCCATCTTTCCGAAGTCGATAAAAATGAGAACCCAGATTGTTCGGGGCAATATGTTGATAATGTAAACTCCCTAGAGAGTGATGTAAAGCACTATGGAGATGTATGCAAGTCTAAGTGCTATTGCTATTCTTCTGCAGGTTATTGAAAGATGGACAAGAACATAAAATACTAGAAAAACATGTAAATAGTACTTATGTAGTCTACATTATCTTGTCAAAGTATGACCAGCAAGTGACATTAATAGAGAAATATCAAAAAATATACAGTTGGCTGCCATTTGTTAGAATTATCAGAACTCATCAACATTCAAAGTTTAAAAGGAAAAGATAGGTGGGATTATGTGATTCAGGAAACTGATGGTGCACTTGGTACCTCATAGGGTCTGTCCCCAACCACATTGGATCACTTTCCCAGCCTCTTATTCATTCTCTCTGTCTGTCTGTATGTGTATGTGTGTGTGTATGTATGTGTGTGTGTGTATATATATATATATATAGTCACAACCCCTGGTAAGCCCCAACTACGGGAGGAAGCCAACTGCCGCCATCATCTGTCAATCGGCTCGTCACAAGAGTCCATCACGACAGAAACCCAATATTTTTACTGTTGCCTTTGTTATATTTGTGTTTTTTTATTTGTGCTGATAAATAAATAAAAGGAGACTAGTATAGATCTATTTCAAGCTATTTAGCTCTCATCAGCTAGCCATACCCTTACTGGGATTCGAACCTGTGCTGTATTGCATCTTAGGCAAACATCTTAGCCATTAAGCCACAGGTCTCCTCCTTATCAGCTGAAGCCAGGGAAGAAGGTATATATTTAGTCACAACCCCTGGTAAGCCCCAACTACGGGAGGAAGCCAACTGCCTCCATCATCTGTCAATCGGCTCGTCACAAAGCTTCATGTAGTTATAAAGGGAGTCCAAAAGTACCAACACTATCCAATTTTGATCCTTGTTTCATTTATTTCATTAAACAAAGGTCACAATATGCTTGGGTGAGAAAGCAATCACCCTGTTAAATTCCGTAAATGTCTCTGCTCTTTCCAACTACCATAACTGAAGAAAATGCTGTTATAATTAGTGACCCATGTCTCACACCTTCAGCTCAGAAATATCTTAGGATTTTTTTTAGCATGAACAGTTCATGTCAGGTTCGGCTACATCATTTCTGGTTAATATGTGAACTCAGCTGTGGAAAACACTGAAACCTGTAGACTTGCTTTCACGTTCGGAAATCATCGTTCTTCTGCACGTCCCACTGGAACATCCGCTTCAGCTGACAGGAAGGTGGATGGATATTTTTGTAAATTTTTGTTATAAAGCAATATTGAAGCTTCCTTAAGGGATGGAAAGTTATTTGGGTCCTGCGGTAGCACAAGATTCCCAAACAACAATACTGCATGTTTGATAGTTAATACAAGGTTCCAATTATGAGTTTCTGCCAGCCCAAACACCACAGCCTGAAGACTTTTGTTTTTGGCTCATCTGCCAATAAAACTTTCCTCCAGAAATCTGCAGGGTCTGACTGTACAGATGGAACCATTAGAAATAGTTTTGTGAGCTCCAGTTTGATCGGTATCGATTACATTTCAATGAGGTCTTCAGAAGTATCTTTTGGGTGGCCAATGGGTGTCTGTAGAATCTGTGGCAACACCAGTGACAAGGGGACCCTATGTGAGATTCATACAGCACACAAAAATCATTTAATGAAATAGTCACACAACCATCCCTACACATAGCACTCTTGTTGTCTGGCCTACAGTTATATTCCTTTTAGGATCTTTGGCCTGCCACACACTCTCTCTCTTTCTTTACTATGCTATTCATTAGTGGGGAATTGGGAGGGGGGAATATAAAGGAGTAGAATGTGTTTGTTTTCAAAATAGAAAAAAATCCTTTCTAGAAATCAAGGTCATTCTGTGTCTCTGCACCTCTGCATCTGACTGGAACTAGATGGGTGGACATGCCAGCGTGGCAGAGGAAGATTGGACCATGTGATGAACTTGTGGGTGTGGGGACAAGATCATGAACTTTCAACTCGGTGGAAACCCAGGAAGCTTTCAGATTTGGGGTGCAACAGACGTACCAATATATCTCTCTTATTAAATTGGAAGTTTAAGGATAGTTCTGCCTTGGACTCTGATTTATTTCTGGATGATATTTGGAATGCTGACCCTTATTGTATCTTCTAGGAAATCACCACTTCTGAAGCATGCTGTGAAGAAATGGATTCAGACATTTTTCCCATATCACATTTATTACTGATACAAATAAAAAAAATATTTAAAAGACTGTTACCTTATTACCAAGATTGAGGTAATATGTTTAGAAAACATTTACAGAAATCAATATGAAGTTCAGGAACGGCGAGAAGGTGGGAGAAAGTTGCTAAATTAAGTTAACGGAAGGATTGATTACCACTTCTGGCAGAACAGAGACAGAATAATAGCAAGATCACACACCAAGGAGAAGAGCAAAGAGTTAATCAGGCCATAGGTGGGATGTCATGCTTTTTATGAGGAATAACAACCCTTCCACTCCAAGTGCGTGTGTGCTTTGAGCTCTGAAATGCACTCTCCTCCCAAAGTCCAATGTATTGCCCATCCAAGGGCCATTGCTGAGCAAACAGACATCTTAAGATAGAAAACAGAGGTCCAATCATTAAACATTCTGCAAAATCAGACATCCATGGGCTGATAGCAGCCATTGAATGAAACATCTTCACAGCTGTCAGCAAAATTGCCATGGGAGAGAGAGAACCATCTTTCATAAAGAGCCTCTGTTTTGGAGAGGGAAGAATGTACCATTTTGCAACCAGGCAAGGGGGACACTAATTACAAGAGGATGAACATGGCACAATGTTTCTGAGGCTGGGAACCATGTTCGTGATTACATACCAACAATTAAAACTGCTACTGAAGATAATTACCATACTAATGCTCTTAGTAGTTAAGGAACAATCACAAAAGAAGCAGCGGCTGGATGAAATACAGCATGTGTGGGTCTGTGGAACAAATCTATACCCTTTCAATTCCATTTAACTAATATCCAGAATTGTCATCTAGATTAATACTTTCAAGCACTCACCGGTTTTAGTTTTACAATTCATATGGCAAGTCCTTTGAATTAGCATATAAACACTCTGACCTTAAAAACAAATTCCTTTAGCTTTCTAATTAATACATTTGCAGGTTGCATTCATCATTACTTTCCTTTGTTCTGAAAGAGAGTGTATGTTAACATTCTACAAGATATGTAAGCACAGAGTAAGCACAGAGTAAGCACACAGTCTTCTCTAAACAAGGCTGTAATTATACACCGGAGGTGTGGGGGGGAGAGGGGGGTAACTAGAGCTTTAAATGGGAATGAATGAATCCAACAGATACTATTTCAGCAGCTATTGTTGGCTAAGCGAACAGATTTGCAATTCTTGTAGAATTATACTCATTTGCATCAGCAAGACTAGTCTGGCAGCTGGCTGTTTTAGGTTTCAAGGCTTCCAAAAGGCATGCTTCAAATACTAATGAAGCAAGTGCTGGAGAGTTTAAGCAACCTTTAGCAAATTTACTATTAGGGAAACATGTGGATGTGTCTGCAATGAATTATTGCCACAGCAGGCTGTGCTCTGTTAGGAGGGTAAACATCCCGTCTGTACTGCAGTAGTGCCTGAGGTTTCACTTGGGCATTCATAGGGCAGACTAGTGGAGAAGGGCACAGGAAGGAAAGGACCCAGGCAGCCACTTCTCCAGGAAGCTCTTGGCAGAAAAGATGACGCTCTTCAAAAGATATTTGTCGAGGATGAAAAGAAGCAAATGAGGTGCAATCATGTGCACCTCCAGGAGAAACAAACCTGAGGACTCAAAGGAGGGCCAGCCTTTGGGTGAGTTGAGGAGAGCCTGCTCTGCCCTCTTCCTTCCCACCTTCGATGCTCAGAAGTGTGTTTTAGCTTAATGTCTTTCAATGCCCCAAAAAAGAGGAGTCTGTCCGTAACCATGTGAGCTAGCAGAATGAACTCGTGTTAAAATAGCTGCCTCCCTCTGTCAGGGCAGCACCTCTCGCTGAGAAAAGATAGGGAAAAGGGTTCAGCCAGTTCACCAGCTGGCTTTTCACAAAATGTTAGGCACCCAGCTACTGCACTGCACTCCTTAGGCCTTCCTTAATGCTGGGCTGTAACAGAGGAGAGGCTCAGGAGAGCAGAAGCAGAAGAGGGGTAGGGGTGTGTGTGTGGAGGTGTACTTAAACTTTGCGAAAATCTCACTGGCAAAAACTTTGGGACAGACTTCTAATGCATTACAAATATATCAACAGGAAGTCAGCCATACAACCACTGATTGATTCTTCCTTTGCAAAACAGCCCTTTACATTTCCAAGTGAAGATTTGTGCGAGCGTATGTATAAAAAACTATGGCTATTAAGATTAGACACACTTTCAGTTCCAATTCAAAACAAAACCAGAATATTTAAATGCACACAGCTACTTTTACTATCTATAAAAAGACCTTCCATTTGTGTGTTTGTTTTTGCAAGTGTCACTGATGATGAGGATGCTGTATTGCAGAGGACTGCCATAGACGAGGGTCCAGCCATCTCATCAACTGGCTTTCGTAGGCAGTGGCACTACCTGGAAATCATGGAGCTGGACTGAGACTGGCCGGAGGAAGTTGTAGCAGCACTGAGCTGAGAAAATCCACTGTGACTTGATTCAAGGCTGCTCATCGATCCCCTGTGGAAAGATGGACTCAATGTAAGCATAGGATACCTTCATGAGCTGTATGCAAAAACAATATTAGGGGGGGGATCCCAAATGGAATTGACAGTGATAGGCTGAATGTATAAGTACTGATCATGGAGTTTTTTTCATTAATTTTAGCTACTACAACTTCCTGGCCAACCTGAGAAACCATATGGCATACAGCAGGTGGAGAAGGGCTGGTTTATATAGTCAGTTAGCCAAGGAACCAGAATGAATCATCCATGTATACTTCACAAACCAATTTCCAACTATTACAATAATCAGTAAGCCTCAAAGATGCCAAAGTCACAATACTAAAAAACCAGATTTTTTTTAAAGAATAAAAGTTGCTAGGTTGCCATATATCTTTTATAGCTAATACCACTGGGAAAAAAACTATTCCATAATATCTTGTTTAAGAACCTACAGTAAGAAAATAAATTGTTCTTCAGGAACAATCTGCAGTGACTGACCCCCTACTAACAATGAAGAAAAGAGTACTTATTATCTTCCAATTCCAATTTCTTATTCAATAAACTAAGAAAAAATAAGTTTTCTCTAACAAATAAACATGTAGTGTATAGAATCTAGAAAAATTCCTTAAATTGATTCAGATTACAAATGATTAATCTGAGTCAATTTAAGGAATCGTATGGATTTTACATACTGAAAAATCTTCACATATACAATTACGACTTATAACCAAAAACCAAACTGATTCGAAGAGACAAAAATGCCAATACCTGCACTCATTTTATAGTGAATAGCATCAAAAAGAGATTTATCATAAATTCATTTATAAAAATATTTCGCTTGCTATTTTCTTTCTCTTCAAATCAATAAGCAAAGGTTGCCATTGTTTGATGCAACTTGCTAGTCTAAGAAATTTTTTTGGAACCATGCAATGTCTGATCTTTTTAATGTTAAAAAAGATCAGTAAAGCCATTTACATAGTCCATGATTACTTGTAGTTTTTGAGACCTGCACATAAGTTTTAATGATAACAATTTGCCCCTTATCTCTGATCTAAAAGACGATCTAACTTTTTCCCTCTGTCTCCATCAAACCAATGTTTGTTAATATTAGTCAAGTGTACTTATTGTTTAGAGAGCTGTGAATAATATATTAGCTACCCTTAGAGATTATCGATTTGTCCTATAGGACAAAAACAGTCAAAATCATTTTCCAACTTCATATAAAATGCTATTTTTGTGTGAAATCAATCAACCAAGGCAAGAAAAGTTAAAAATATGCATGTTTGCAATGGAGTCCAGCAATGTGAAGAATGGAGATAAGAGAGAGGGGCCATAAACATCAGATGAGTTGCTTTTAACCAAAAGTGGTATCTGAAAGCTCATAGGCAGAGTGCCTTTAAGAATCATCTTGATGACTCTAAAGTCTCTAGAAAAACTAGGTCATGGAAATGCTGCTGTTCCTGTACTACTCTGGGTAGTTTTTGACTGCTTGCGCATTAAAGGCTTAGCGAGCCATAAGACATTTTTCTCATTTTTTTTTTTTTTTAAAGACCGGCATTTGCAACATTACAGTTAACTTTACCTGAAATCTTCTGACCCAATGACTTCTGTGTAGTACATCACTTTGCACTTGTGAGATGAAACTTGCAGGGATGCCAGTACGTCATCAACACGAGGCAGGCTGGTGGTAGCGCAGGCAGGCATGCTGTGGAACTTCCACTGGAGAATGTAGAAGCCAGGCCATCTGGTCACATGAGACCCCTTAAAAAGCAAGAGCAGAGGAAATCAGGGCTAATAACCATCCATTTGGATATAATGTAGTGCACTTCATCAATCGGCAGTTGTAGGTTGAGTCTTCCTTTCATGCTCAGCTTACTTAATCAATTCAGAGAAGCTGGCAGGCAAAAACGTAAGAAACATACTTCCATTAAGCACAATTCGGGTTTTTTGAGTTTATGGTTATTGATCATTATGGCTTATCATAGATATATATGAAAAATAAGGATTAATTGGCAAGTACGGAATACATAATACCTAGTACCACATCTTGACTTGGTGGTAAGCCTTGATATTTAGACCGGTGCACATAGAATCACAAAGTTGTAATGAATTAGGTAGCGATGGAGTTATGCATGGTTTTGAACATACTAATTTGTTACTATCCTACGATTTGTATATCACCCTTTTAAAATGCAGAGAAGTAATTTTCAGGGAATCCAAAATGTGGATATTTCCCTTAAAAAACAGCTATATCCCAGAAGAAGGTTGCAAAATTTTAAGGAGGGATAGCAGTTCAAAGACTGAAAGGCACATCCGCCCGCAGTTTCCTTATTGTTGTACAATTGATTTGTGAAGTGCATGACTGATTAAAATATCACTCTCCCCTTGCCCTGAAAGAGCAATTCCTTTAAGGTTGAGTTGGTGAGGACCTCTAATTTCAATGTTGAATTAGCATTCTATTTTATAAAACGCTGAAATAAATCATTGGCCAAATGTTCTAGTGTGAAGCAGGGCAAAATAGGTTTAGTGGGAGAAACCAAATGCAAACTGTTTGAGAAGGACTTAAGACTCTTGAGAAGAACTTAAGATCTCTTCTCCTCCTATAGCCATATTAAGGCAACCCATTCTGGATGCGAAAACACATCAAGTCCGCACTTTCTTAAGGATTTCACACTGCTACAATGATACATTAGGAACTGTATTAAGACTGGCTAATGACATAATCAGAAAGTAGCAACACAAGAATGCTGTGCTGGGTATTCAGAACATGCTTGCATTAAAAAGCCCGTTCTGATAAAACCTAAAAGCATTTAGCTAGGAATCAAAGTGGAGCTTGTGTTTAGAGTCGTGTTCTCACCTGCACGCTTTCCCCTTCCTTGCAGATGAGCGGTGATTCCACCATACTGTAGTCTCGCCCCAGCTGCCAGGCTTTGTCTATCAACTGTACGTTATTGCCACCAGGGGAGGTAATACTATGTGCCCCTACCAAAGAGTCTTTTTTGGGAGGCTGAGGGGCTCTCTTGGAGTGATAGATGTTGAAAACAATATCACCTTTACAAACGTCAAAATCCCAGGTGATCACAGAGGCAGCTTCCACAATCTGAATGTAAATCTGAAAAGAAGAGCAAGTGGATATATTAGAAACTCAAATCATGGCAGATATCTCTACTGGCCAAGGCTCCCGTCAGCCTTCTCTCAATAAGAATTGTGCACTGTGTCTGGTTTGAAGCCTGCTATTTGTATCAGTCACAGTACCAATAAAGGAGAATATTTGTAGCTCAGGGTTGAAATGAAGGGTCCTTGGTGCTGAGCTTATTCTTTTGCAAATGTTTCATTACTCAAAACTAGGTAACATCATCAGTGCTGTAAGGAGTGGGGTTTGCTCTCAGTTTCTATTCTAGCAGCTTGCCCTGTCAGAATTGATGGGGAATGGTTGGGCTGTTAACTGTTAGCTTATTTGGCATTCCTTGACTGGGGTATTGTTTATTTGATTGTTGGTCTGATGTTAATCTTGGAGTTAAACTATGCTTATCTGAGTGCTGGTGGAGTGTGCTTGGGTCTTTTTGTTCCCCTTTGGCTTGTTGATTATCTTTTTTGCATAGTATGTAGATACTGTATATGTCTATGTATCTATTGATGGCTAATTTATCAGAGTGCCAGGCTTCTTGAAATTCCCTGGTGTTTTTAGATTTGGCTTGGTTTAGGATGGTCAGCGTTTCCAATTGAAACTATGGTAAAGTCTGTCCATAGTTACAGTACCATCTATCAGAAATCAAATTGAAGAATTCATCTAGCTACAACATCCATTGTGTCACATTGTTGTATTTTGTTGTATTTATTTTGTACAATGACAATAAAGGCTATGCTATACTATACGTACTTAAAGCAATAGTGTCTACTATTGTATGATTTTAATCTTCATGTTAGATGATTATTAAAACCTTAACATTGCAAATGAAAATCTGATGCCCAAAGACAGAAACATAGGCTGTTGTCAGGAAAGACCTATGATTATTTAAGCAAAAATAATCAAGAACTAGAAACAGAAATTAGGAATACTAGGAAAATACTGTGAGCCAAGCATTAGAAGAATCGTTAACACTATTCATATCACAGAGGGTGAGAACAGAGGAGGGTCTACTCCCCTTTTCTAACTTTTTAATTACAGATTCTGGAATGCTTTATCATGCAAGGGAAACTGGGGAAGAAAGTCAAGGGCTGGGGACTTCCCATACTTCACTTTAGGTCTCTTTTCCTTAGAAATGAAGCATTACCATTACAAATTCATAGATAG